>NC_043019.1:7344892-7394892 GCF_006345805.1 Octopus sinensis | reverse complement strand
ATGAGCGAAAGTACACGCGGAATATCGCTATCTGCTGGTTTCTCATTTCGTGTTGAAGTATGCCGCGTGGTTGTCTTAGCACCATACGACTTCAAACGGATCAACATTATGCGAAATAATTCTTCAGCGTTCAACAAACATACATGGATTAAGTATGTCATATCAATAACGTTTATATTATAATTATTAAGCAACTTTTGTCACAAAATTTGAATACATGTATATATATATATATATATATATATATATATATATATTATATATTATATATAACGGAACTATGCTGTTGAGAAGCAAGGTTCTTATGACACAAACAAGCCTGCGACACGCACACATATATAAACTCATATTATACACACACACATAATATATATATATATATATATATATATATAATCAAAAGGATAAGTTTTAATACTATTCCACAGTCATACCAACAATCCAAAATATCCCTATCATCAGCTGCCCCACGGATATCTTTATGGTTTCGACACCTGACCAGTACCATTCAATCTGCCCGTGTCAACAGCACGAAAATAGGTGTTGTTTGGGTTTAAACAAACAAACCAAAGGAACCACAACTTACAAACACATTTACCCAATGTACAATCGTATCGATAAATATATTCCATAAGTAAATTACAACCCCTTCTAAATACGTAACGAAACAGCGGCAATTCTATTAAATCTTATATATATCTATTCTTTCTCTGACTTCAATGCTAGAGTTGCAAAAGTTATATTAATGTTGATATATCATAGTTGAAATTAGTTTGCTTTCGTTCGATTGAATGACTATTTTTTTAATCTGTGCAGATTATGTGATGCAACAGCGAAACAATTTCATTCTGGAAAATATATTAATATTACAATGTAAGTCGTAATCTTGTTAGCAGTATCTGAAGCTAATATCTATATTTAATATCGTTAATGTTGGCGTGGTTGTGTGGCAAGATGTTGGCTTCTCAAGTACGTGGCTCATGGTTCTGTGTTCAATTCCACTAGGTAGTACCTTGGAAGAAATTTGATTCCACTATTGTCTCAGGTCTACTAAAACTGTGTAGATTTGGTAAACGGAAACGGTGCACACTCACATATACATAACTATAAAAATATGTGAGTATGTGTGTGTGTGTGCGTGTGTGTGTGTGTGTGTGTGTGCGCGCGTGTCTGTGTGTATCAGTGTGTGTGCTTGTTTGTTTCGCCCACCACTCGACAACTGGTGTCGCTGTGTTTACGTCCCGATAACTTAGCGAGAACTTCAGCAAAACAGAAGCTTAGATTAAGTGCCGGACTATAGAAAATACGCGATGGCGCCGATTCATTGGACAAAAAATTCCTCAAGACGGTGCCCCAGCATGGCCACTGTCTAATAACTGAAGCAATTAAATGGTAAGGGATAAAATATAAATCTGTAGCATTAATTTAAGCAGTGGAATAGATAAGGGTAATATAATATCAGGTCTGCTAAAAAAAATGTCTTGTACATATGTCATTTGGGAAAGTGTACAACTAAAAGAAGAGAAATGTTACTCTGTAGACCTCATTAATAGTTTTCAGTTAATCTCCCTTGTGGTTGATGTAGTGTTGTTTCTTATTATAATATATAACCTCAAAAAAATTAATGTATTGTTATATAATTTGCTTTATTGTTGAAAAAATTATGAAAGACAGTAAACGTGGGACACAGAAATTGTCAAAGTTTAAAACTATACATAAAAGCTGAATATTGTAAGATATATTCGTTGAAAAATTCACTAAATTAATTTTTACAAGCTTGTTGAGTGATCGTATTTTGCATAATCTATTTGTTATCATCTCGATATAACCCACTATTCATGTCTAGAGATCTTATTTGACAATCGAAAAATATATATAATTCAATAAGCTTAGCAGCATTTGATCGAATCTCCTGTACAGTGCTGACATAAAAGGAGACCATTTTTATAAGTCAGTCATGTATCATAAAATGTTAGCACATAGCAAAATTCCTGTCACCTTAGCACAACATATTTGGACATTTTGCGTTGGATATACTGAAAAAATGTCTTACTGAAATAATGTCTTAGCTATGGTGCCGGTGAAGAGGCGTGGCTTTGTGTGTATGGGTATCCGGTTCACGATCACAGGGTCGTGAGTTCGTTTCCCGGCAGTGCGTTGTGTCTTTGAGAAAAACATTTTATTCCACGGACAATGGGCCGCATTTTATTTCAAGAGCTAGCTTTTTTTACATTCAGTATCACTTGCAATCTCCCTGGGTACTACGTTAAGAGAACGCGTGTCTCTGGAGCGCTTTGCCACGGAGCAGGGTGATCCGTTGATCGGATCGACTGGATCATTAACTATTGTGATCGGCAGAAAGCCAGGCCGGTGTGGTATATCCACAGGAAATTCCGGACCAAAGACATCAGAGCGATCATCTTGACATGTCAAGAGACAAAACACGCACAATACCTATAAAACACTGTGTTCGTCTCATCATTAATTCAAGAGGATGTAACTGTTATATCGTGCTTGTTAAACAAATGCGCAGAAGCTATTTTAATGAAAAGGATCATTAAGTATTGATTAATATTGGTTATCATATACAAAATGTCGATATGGAGAACTTGTGTATAGAAAAGAAGGAGCAGGTGTCGTTGTTTTCTTACTTCAGCTTTTATGACATTTCCGGCAGAAGCAATTTATTAATAATTATTATATAAGGCCCTAGCACCAATGCACGTATTGTATGTATATCTATCTCGGTATATATACATACATACATACATACATACATATATATATATATATATATATATATGATATATAATATATATATATATATATATATATATATATATATATATATATATATATATGTATATATATATATATATATGCACGCAAAACACACACTCATACATATGTACATTGTTTATATATATATATATTATATATATATACATATACCATATACGTGTATATATATACACACGTATGTATGAATGCGTGTGTATATGCATATATGAGGATACGTGTGTGCATATGTAAATATACGTTACATATATATTTCACGTGTCTGTGTATATACATGTGTGTGTGTTTGTGTGTGTGTGTGTGTGTGTGTGAGAGTATATAATTTGTGCGTATGTGTGTATGTGAGAGTATACTTCGTAGGCGTGCATACACATTTGCCTAAGCTGCATACACAAACTGAAGCCCTTCAAATTGTAACAATTAATTTCGCGTTATCGGTCTTCAGGCAAATGTAAAAATTGAATACAACAACCACTTTAAATAATAGATGGAATAAAACACTTTTTTTTAAAGATCGAAACATTTTTAAGAATTCTATCTTGTTAAATAAGATCTCGTGAGCGATTGCTGTTATTGTATAAATAATTGTCATTGAAGGTTTCCTTCGAGCCAAATATTTGTGACCATTTCTATGCGATATACTATTTCTGGAAACGAGGTTATGTTCATACACATCGAAAGAGCTGGCAGAAACGTTAGCACGCCGGGCGAAATGCTTAGCGGTATTTCGTGTGCCGCTACGTTCTGAGTTCAAATTCCACCGAGGTCGACTTTGCCTTTCATCCTTTTGGAGTCGATTAGATAAGTACCAATTACGCACTGGGTCTATCTAAACGACCTAATCCGTTTGTGTGTCCTTGTTTGCCCCTTCTGCGTTTAGCCCCTTGTGGGTAGTAAAGAAATAAGTATTTCGTCTGCCGCTACGTTCTAAGTTCAAATTCCGCCGAGGTCGACTTTGTCTTTCATCATTTCTGGGTCGATTAAGCACCAATTAGGCAATGGGGTCGATATAATCGATTGTGTCCCTCACCCACAGTTTCGAGCCTTGTGCCTAGTGTAGTAAAGAATATCTCTTGCTTCTTATCTTCTCGCTTGTATATATTGACGTATGTATGTGTATATGCGCACCCACTCACACACATCGGAATATATATACTTGTATGTATACACGCACACACATGTATACATACGTATCCCTCATTTGAAACCGTTATTCCTTACGCGTTTCTTATCTTCTTTCAATCATTATTTTCTGTCGAAGTGCGTAGGTTCGAAACGTCAAAGACTTTGCAATTTTTTCTGAGCGTCAAAATAAACACCTTTTGTTTATGGCAGATTCAAACATTTCTCCATTTCCTGCGTTTGTTTGTGTTTGTCAACCATCACTGATTGTCAACCAGTGTAAGTTCATTTACATCCATGTGACATGGTGCTTCGGTAACAAAGATGATGAGCTATATGCTGGCTTCAGTTCAAAAATATTAAACTCTTATTGACCGTAGTCCCCTCACTGATATAAGTGAATCGATAAAAAATATTGAGGACGGATTTCATGTATAATCTTTGCACACTCATAAACGTATGCACACTCTCTCACACATACTCACACTCACACACACAGACACACACTCACACACAAAAACACACGCACACATACATTCTTTTATTCTTTTATTCTTTTACATGCTTCAGCCCTCTCGGAAGCAAAGTGGAATTCGTGAAAACCAGACGGATGGCGACATTATTTAAACAAGCATAGCTTGATAATATGACGCTAATGTTTTCATATCTTTATTTCTTTATTCCTTTATTTGTTAATACATACCGCAACACACGTGTATGAGTGTGTGTGTGTGTGTGTGTGTGTGTGTGTGTGTGTGTGTGTGTGTGTGTTTGTGCCTGTTCTGAAATGTTGTCTATTCGTATTATTCAACACAATTATATATATAAGGTTATTCTATTCTATCTATCTATCTATCTATATTTCTTTCTTTCTTTCTTTTTCTTTTTTTTTTCTTTCTTTCTCTCTCTCTCTCTCTCTACTCATATACATATGTACATATATACACATATAGATAAAACATACATATATATAAGTAAACACATTCACCCTCATACACACATACATATGTGTGTCCCTTTGTATGCGAACCTTTGGTGTGTGTGTGTGTGCGTTTGTGTGTGTGTCTTTGTGCGTGTGCTTGCGCGTACGCTAGTGTCTATCTGTGTGTATGTGTGTGCTTGTATGCTCATATATACCTTATTATTGAATAATTTCCAACCAACAATAATATCTATGTTTATATTTAAGCTTTACCATTTTATTTCGCAACTCATTTTAGAGTATTAAAATCTAGATAGACGAGACCATTTACATTTTCATATCGTCTACAGTTTCATTAAATAATTAGTAGTAGATAATGTTTTATGTTCCTTTTCATTTTATAGACATGATTTACTTTAAGAGAAAGTAATAGGTAGAGTTTCATTTTTTATGTAACTATAAATACAATTTATCTACAAACAACAACACTTTCTCTTTTTTGCCTCTTTAGGTAAATTTCTGTCTGTTTAAAGTTTTATCTGTTATAATAAGGAAGCGAGATGGTAGAATCGTTAGCACGCCGGGCGAAATGTTCTGAGTTCAAATTCTGCCGGGGTCGACTTTACCTTCTATCCTTTCGGCATCGATTAAGTAAGCACCAGTTACGGACTGGGGTCGATGTAATCGACTCAATCCGTTTGTCTGTCCTCGTTTGTCATCTTTGTGTTTAGCCCCTTGTGGGTAGTAAAGAAATAGGTATTTCGGCTGTCTTTACGTTCTGAGTTCAAATTCCTCCGAGGTCGACGTAGCATTTCATCCTTTCCGGGTCGAAAAACTAAATACTAGTTTCGTACTGGAATCGATCTAATTGACTGGTCCCCCCTCTCCCAAAATTTCGCGCCTTGTGCCCAGAGTAAAAAAATAATATAATCAGGCGGTGAGCTGGCAGACTCGTTAGCATGCAGGGTGAAATGCTTAGTGGCGTTTTGTCCGTCTTTACCTTCTGAGTTCAAACTCTGCCCAGGTCGACTTCGCCTTTCATCCTTTCGGGGTCGAAAATTTAAATACCAGTTGCATACTGGAGTCAATCCTATCAATTTGCCCTCTGCCATAAAATTTCGAGCATCATGCCTAGAGCGTGTTCCACGGTACGCAGTCCCTAATTGTCTCTATCGACACCTAAAAGCAATGTTTCCACTGTTTCTCGAAGGAGTGTCGTTCAGTGCAAATTCGATCAGTTATGCTGCGTCAAATTCGGAAAACATTTCCAGTGTAGGTTCAATAGGGAGATTCGTAAATTATCAGAGCTTTCTCTCTTGACCCCGTTTAAGAAAATAAAATTTATCTGTTCGAAAGTCAATGGCTTTGGCGTCTTTCCAAAGGCCTAAGCTACTTGGTACGCAAAAGTCAACCATAGAGTACGTTCCACCTCAACGGTTAATGCATTCCTTTCGCTGTCTACGCACACACATAATATATGTGTTTTGTGTGCGTGTACATATAATCTGAGAGATGCCTATATACCTATATCTACATATATGCATACATAAACACTCACACATACGCATATATATGTATACATACACACACAAACGCATATTCATGCACGAATGTATTTATGTATATATAGTAATCCCTCGAATTGGAGGTGCAATGGCCCAGTGGTTAGGGCAGCGGACTCGCGGTCGTAGGATCGCGGTTTCGATTCCCAGACCGGGCGTTGTGAGTGTTTATTGAGCGAAAACACCTAAAGCTCCACGAGGCTCCGACAGGGATGGTGGTGATCCCTGCTATACTCTTTCACCACAACTTTCTCTCACTCTTACTTCCTGTTTCTGTTGTCCCTGTATTTCAAAGGGCCGGCCTTGTCACTCTCTGTGTCACGCTGAATATCCCCGAGAACTACGTTAAGGGTACACGTGTCTGTGGAGTGCTCAGCCACTTACACGTTAATTTCACGAGCAGGCTGTTCCGTTGATCGGATCAACCGGAACCCTCGTCGTCGTGACCGACGGAGTGCTTCCACAATCCCCCGAATATCGCGAGTGTAACGTTCTAAACCCCACCGGGATAGGGGAAAATCCGCAAAGTAGAAACAGTACTGTACTGTATAGTTTAAAAAAAAATATTTTTACAAATGGATATATTCATTTTATTATAAATGCAAAACAACACCAGGGAGGAATCCAGGTAAGCTTAAATAAGAAACCGCGATAGGTGAACCGCGATATGGTGAGGGATTAATGTATATGTATTGTAACACCGCCATTCGTTGTATGAGCACCGGCACGTGATCCTTTTAGTTTCGACGAAGGAATTAAATACACTTCCGTTGCAATACACCTCCTCTACCGTTTTATATTGAGTACATTTACCTTCCGCAAACACGCACAAACATGTATATATATGAGAAAGTGTGTATGTTATATATACATAAATCTAGATATATCTACACGCGCATAATACATACATACATACATACATACATATGTCTACAAATGTGTATATTTAAATTCGAGATTGTCTATATTTTGTGTATATCAATATTAACGTTAGTAAATACGTATGTATGTATGTATGTATGTATGTATGTATGTATGTATGTATGTATGTATGCATGTATGTATGTATGTATGTATGTATGTATGTATGTATGTATGTATGTATATATGAATGTATGTTTGTATGTATGTATGTATGTATGTATGTATGTATGTATGTATGTACGTATGTATGTATGCATGTATGTATGTATGTATGTATGTATGTATGTATGTATGTATGTGTGTATGTATGTGTGTATGTATGTATGTATGTACGTATGTGTGTATGTATGTATGTATGTATGTACGTATGTGTGTATGTATGTATGTATGTATGTATGTATGTATGTATGTATGTATGTATGTATGTTTGTATGCATGTATGTATGTACGTACTCAGGCATTCAAATATACGTCTACATATGCCATAGCTGTTGTGACTTCTCATTAATACACAGATAGTGTGTTTTATTTTTTTAAAAAAAAGTATATAACGCAGGCATCATTTCCATCTAACAATTCAATTTTCCTGCTCCAAGTTTCGTTATGTTGTTTGCCTTATTTCTTCGAATCTAATAATCCACTTTCAGACTTAATGGCATGACAGATCAAAAAGTCAATATATATTATGTACATCGCCTGGAAAATCGTGTTTTTTTGGAGGGGGAGGGAAAGCTGGTGTATGTTGTCGTTTATATGCATATACGTGTACGTATGTATGAATGTATACAGATACATTTGTATATGTATATATATTTATATATATATATATATATGTATGTATATATATATATATATATACACATATATATATATATGTATTTGTATGTATATATATGTATGTATATTTATATATATATGTATGCATATATCTATATCTATATATTTATAATATGCATATATATTATATATATATATGTATGTATATATATATGTATATGTATGTATATATGTATAAATATATATATATGTATATGTATATATGTATAAATATATATATGTATATATGTGTGTGTGTGTGTGTGTGTGTGTGTGTTTTGTTTTGTGATTTTGGCATGGCATGACGCCCGCGCACTCATGATATAATTTGACATGGTTGCCAACCTGAAGGCAAGACTATATATAACGAAAGAAACGTGTTGAACATAATGTTACTCTCAAGAAACATCTCTGCTTTTACCTAAGATGTATTGCTGGGTTATACATTCTGGATAATGAGTTGAATGTAAGGAATAGAAAATAAAATAAAATTGAAACATTGGTTACTATAAGACCGTGGAAGGCTTTATCTGATATAGCTATATACATACATGCATATATATACATATATGTTTATATATATGTATATATATATATATATGTATACGTATATATGTGTGTGTATGTATATATGTACATAAACATATATATATGTATATATATGTATATATATATATGATAAATAAATATATATTGGATTTTGTGTTTTCCTCAACATAACCGCGGGTAATAGCAAATTAAATGAGTATAGGGATTTTTTTAGATCATATTAATGATGTTGATGAATGCAAACAAAAATTGTTATAGCAATAACAATAGCAATAATAATAATAATATAATAATAATAATAATATAATAATAATAATAATAATAATAATAATAATAATGATAACAGTAATAATGATAATAGCCGCCCTCATCAACACTGAAAATAGTGTAACGAAAGAAAAATTTAAACAAGATATGAACAAAGAAAAAAAAAGGGAAAGCATGTAAGAAAACGATAACGTACGGTGAGTTTGCTAGAGATATGAACGCTAAGACAGATAAAGAAGAATGTTGGCTATGGATAAGGAAGAGTGACCTGCAGATAGAGACAGATGCACTCATATACGCACCTGAGGAACAAGTAATTGGTATACTTGGAAGTATCAGTAGTCAACTACCAACATGTCTGAAAAAGATCGGTGCAAGTATCAAGGTAGAACACTTACAAAAATCAGAATTGCTTGGAAATGCAAGAATTCTTCGCAGGATTCTTGAAGCATCACCAGTAAACTAGCGTCACGTTAGTGTGACTCTTTCCATCGTACCCAGCAAATTAAGCTCTGAGATTTCATATAATAATAATAATAATGATAATAATAATAATAATAATAATATAATAATAATAATAATAATAATAATAATAATAATAAGAAGAAGAGAAGAAGAAGACGATGAAGAAGAAGAAGAAGAAGACGAAGAAGAAGAAGAAGAAGAATGGGAAGGAAATGTGACGGAGGGGGAAGCAGAGAAGGAGACAGAGAAGAAGGAAGAGGAGGGAAAGAAGGAGGGGAAGAGAAAGAGAAGAAGTGATCGGTGCATTTTCGAATTACATAAATCATCTTTGACAATTAAACCGGTATGCATGCAGGAACATCCGGAAGCACGGATCACGAATATACACATATGGCAACACGTTTGCGCGTAGAAATAGATATATGCGTACAGATTTTTGAACACACATACATGCTTTTATATATACATATGCATACATACACACATACATAAATGTGTATTTGTATGTGTGTATGTGTGTATATAGATATATATTTATGGATGTAGGTATGTTTGTATATATAAATTATACATACAGGATTCCTGGCTTTCACCCGGCATGGGAACGCTATGATTAAATGGCGGTGCCCCAGCATGGCCACAGCTCAAGAGCTGAAACTGGAAAACATAAAACATAATACATAATATACATATATTAATAAACATATATGGAGAGAAACTGAGGTTATGAGAGGTAATGGTATCAAGAAGACCCAAAGGTGTCAGGTAATGCTGAGTAAGTGCTATGGACAGACCATATCTAAGCTCCAGGTTCGGTGATAATGCGAATGAGGAGTACAACGTATGTCTTATATCAGCATGCGTATATATAAAAAGTTTTAACAGAATGAGATAAAAATCCAAGGCTGTAAAAGATTTCAGAACATTTATAAAGATATCTTACAGCTGTTTCAGGGATATTTTATATATCCCTTCATCGGGGACGGTGTGAGAAAATGGTTAAGCAATGGTTCTTCTAGATAACATATGAAATATAGTGTGAAGTGGAGGAATGAAAATAGACCTGAGAAATGCAGGGATATTATATCTGCAGTTTAATTATTTAGGCAGAACGGTATACATATAAGATGATTGTGAGTAAATTCCAATAGCATTTAAAATTGGTCATTCCAAACACAGATTTTTAAACGACCAATTCTAAATACTATTGGAACTTACTCACAACGTACAGGAATCTTATATGTATACCATATAAAGTAGAGAAATTTTATATGTATACAATATCTCTGCATATCTCACGTCTATTTTCATTCCTCCACTTCACTCTCTATTTCATATCTTATCTCGAATAACTATTGCTTAACTGTTTTCTGACATCATCTCCGTTGAAGGAATATATAAAATATCCCGGAAACAGCTGTAAGACATTCTCTTTAGAAATGTTCTAAAATCTAGCATGACCGCAGTCAAATGACTGAAACAAGTAAAAGGGTAAAAGAGTAAAAGAGCCTTGGATTTTTATCTCATTCTGTTAAAATTGCTTATGTATAGCTATATACCTATATACACATTCTTATACATACACTACACACACCACACACATATATATATATATATATTTTATATATATATTATATATATATATATATATATATATATATATATAATATATATATATATATATATATACAATATACTTTATTTATGGGTCAAGGCTACCATTGGTTTCATTCTAAGCAAATTATCAACGCTTTCGCCCGGCGTGCTAGCGTTTCTGCCAGCTTGCTTTATTCAGCCTGACTAGGATTGTGACAAGACTGAACTCTTGAAATACAAGTACAGTTCATCTTTGCCAAAAGAACAGACTGGGGGAACATGAAATATAGTGTCACGAATGCGCAGCCGGAAATCGAACCCACGACGTTAGGCTCCTGAACTGGAATCCAAACCACCAAGCCATATACATACAAATACATATGTGTGTGTGTGTGAGAGTGTTTGTGTGCGTGTGCATGTATTTAAGTATGTATGTCTTTAATTGACACAGAAACAGGAAACGAATTCAGGTAAGAGCCTCTGGTCTTCTGCTTACGGTATATTAGTGTAGAAGACAAAACAGTAAATGTAAGTGACAGGTGAATATCTTGTCCTCCGATAATTCAAGCTGGATTTTGTGATATGAGATTTCCTTAAGAGATATTAACTGTGTAACTCAATGTCATTTACATTTATTTTTTAAAATTTTATTCAAACTTATGCAATGAAAATAATATATCGAAAATGACTTTTCACTTAAGTATGTTTAACAGAAAGTTAAAGAAAGAAAAACAAAAGGAGAGCCGGAAACTCTGTTTCGTACAAGCATTGAGTAAAGAAAGTATTAATCGGATTGACAGAAAGAAAATTCAGCCCCGATCTAAATCATGTTTTTATAAGCGAAATATTCGCCGCCATATCGATCAGAAACGATTAACTCGTATTTTCGAATGACGGAAGAATATGCGGAGAAGGTAAGTCTTCCTAAAGCGGAATCAGAAAATGCTTTTATCATAAAATGGCAAAACGAAGTTTCCGATAAGAGAAAAAAAAAAAAAAAAAAAGGAGAGGAAGGAATCAAGAATTTGAAGAATCGGTACAGTTGCAGAGTCTTTTAGGGCAAGAAAAATAAGTATTACTTTTAACTTTCAACATTTATTTTACATTTACCATTTGAATTCAAATCTGTGACAGCGTATAACTAAAACGGATGAAGGAATTTTGGATTTTACACTCTTCATGCAAATGTATATCATCTTTCTGAATATAATTCCCAGTACAGTTCTGATGCGAACTAAAGAATTGTTAAAATCGAATTGTTAAAATCGAAACACAT
Organism: Octopus sinensis; assembly: GCF_006345805.1. Lineage (NCBI taxonomy): Eukaryota > Metazoa > Mollusca > Cephalopoda > Octopoda > Octopodidae > Octopus > Octopus sinensis. Next base: position 7,382,594 of record NC_043019.1, on the reverse strand, counting down.
TCACAGATAACAGAAAACCTCTTTTAAATAGAAAAAGGGCTTAAATTTTGACTTTATTTTCTCAAATTAAGCAATAAAATGAGGATATAAGATGAATGTTATACACATTTAACATGAAGTTCTCGAAGAGGTGGAAATAAGTCGAAACAACTGTTATGAGTGTTATTCAACGATCTAGAAATAGCAAGCAACTATTCTTCCGCATAGACTTTAGTTCATAACTGCAAGTTTTAAATAGTCCTTGTGTAGAAAATAGCCAGAGAGGTGAATTTTGGCATGTCTGAGATAGAATTCTTCGTTTGAGCCCGTTTCGTTGTAAACTAAACTAACAACATGCGTACAAACACGCAGACGTACATATGTATACATTCACACAAGTAAAGATCGTGTATATATCTCAATCGAATTATATTTGTCTCTCATTAATTCTCTTCCAACCTCTCTGTTTCACAATCTATCTATCTATCTATCTGTATATATACATACACACACACACACACACACACACACACATACATATATATATATATATATATATATATATCAAAATTAGAAATGGGGTCCAAAACAATATATTGAGCAATTAAATAATTTAATCATTAAATAATAAATTCAATCCAATTTAGTATGTTATACAAACGTCACATCTCGTAAATTACAGCTGTTTCAACGCCATTAATGAAAACCCGTTTTTCAAGAATAATAAAATACAATTTTAAATATAATGTGGCTTCATCAGGTGCTGGAATGTTAAATACCTACAATCCACTCTAAATTTGTCCTTTATTTATAACCCAATGCCCAATGTGAGGTAATGACCAAGAATATTTATAAATTTTGGATAATCCTGTCTTAAGAATTTTTGCTCTGTAATAAAGAATACTTTGCACTCCCCAGTAGAGATAAACCAATAATATATAATACATATACATACCGATAAAATTTTGCGTACAGATACCAATATATACAAAAATTTCCCGCGTATACATCACATCTAATCGCCCATCTCGGCCACGTTGTTAATGTCAAAAATCATATTGGGTAAATATAGTCCCGCAGAGACTAGATAGATAGATATACATATATATATACATCTACATCTACATATATATATATATATTACATATAAGGATAACTGTGTATATACAAGTGTATATATACACACACTTAAAAACAAATAGTTGTACATGTTTATATATACACATGCACATCTCTCTCTCTCTCTCTCGCTTCCTGTATATGTATATATATATACACATATACATGTATTTATATATGTAAATACATATATATATATACATACATTACAGATATAATATATATATATCATATATATTTATTTATTGCCCACAAGGGGCTAAACATAGAGGGGACAAACAAAGACAGGCAAAGGGATTAAGTCGATTACATCGACCCCAGTGCGTAACTGATATTTTATTTATCGACTCCGAAAGAATGAAAGGCAAAGTCGACCTCGGCAGAATTTGAACTCAGAACGTAACAGCAGGCGAAATACGGCTACGCATTTCGCCCGGCGTGCTAACGGCTCTGCCAGCTCGCCGCCTTGATATATATATATATATCATATATGTAATATATGTATACACATATATATATACTTATATATATATATACACACACATACATATATATACACACATATACATACATATATCTATATATTTGCACATATATTTGTGTAACTATATATGCATCCGACGCGCACAAGTACACACATTTTTTTATATCAAGGTGTAAACGAAAAATGTCGAATATAAAGAAAAATTGAGCGTATTAAATTTTATTTTCCTTCCCTGATTCTTATGCCTGTCGATGTTAACAGGGAAATCATGCGTTCATGATTACGACATTAATCTTTTGGTTTTTTTCCCAATCCTTTATTCTTTTATATCCTTCCTTTTATAACTTTTGTATTTCTGTGACTTACATAACTGGGTTAGGCGAAATTTGTTTTGCAAAATTTTGTCACAATTATCTGAATTTTATTTAATCACCATTTATATTTTTCATTAAATTTTGATTACTTCTCCATCTTACTGCTAAATCACGCTTACACTTCCCACAGTTATCTTCCATTTCTTCATGTTTCCCCTTTGTCTTCTGTATCACGATTTGTCACAGCTTTTTCTGCTGTTGATCATACGAAGGAATCGTCAAATTCCAGTTTAAAGTTAGTCAATTTTACCCCATATTCATGTATAATATATATATATATATATATATATATATATATATATATATGTGTGTGTGTGTGTGTGTGTGTGCGTGTGTGTGCGTGTGTGTGTGTGTGTGTGCGAGTGTGTTTGTGTGTGTGTGTATGGATGTATGTATCCACCTATGTCTTATATGTATGCCTTTATGTGTGTGTCTGTGTTTGTCCAGTCCACCATCGATTGACAACCGACGTTGGAGTGTTTACGTCACCGTGACTTTGTGCTTCGGCATAAGTGACCGATACACAGACTATGAAATAAATGCACAGACTGAACGTATAGGACATAGTTTGACTCAAATCTACAGATGTGATCAAATCTATCTCTTCTTTTCACTGACACCTCTTCTCTAGATGGATGTCTGACAGCTTAATGCTATTTTCTTCTTAATATGATTCCGACACAAAATGCTATAAATCCGACGAGGTTGACGGTCATCAAGTTTGAGACACACACACTGACCACTCGGATCCTTTACTCTCCACACGATTTCCAACTAAATATTACACAGAAGGAAAATATTTGCACAAAATTCTACAAATAGGAACGATCAAGGTATTATTGGCACCGCGGGTGGTGCCTTCTCTCCAGAGGCAAATTTGCCTACGTAGGAAACGAAATTTCCCGGATGCTCAACCGGAGCAGTGCTGCAGCAGCAGCAACCGTCAATACAGATTGACTCAAACGGGTTCTAATAAACAATGGCAACCCGCCATGTTTTACAAAATGCAAAAAGAACGATATATATCCAAGGAAAATCAACACTTCCATATATGGTGCGATTCGATGACAGAACCATTGCTGCTATTCACTGAGCGATCAATGCAAAGCAACCGGAGACAAGTGATAGACGATAGATTCTGTTTCATGTTTGGAAAAGTTTCTATCTGGAAAATCAATCTATAGTTATCTAGGAGATGTGCGCATTGGGTAACTGCGTCATCGTGTATATGAATAGATTTTTTATGAGCTCACTGGGACGTCTGCAAGTCTGGCGGATACTTCCATCCGAAAGACGCTTATCCGCTTCAAAGAATGCAAAGACGGAGATAAAAGAGGAAAGAACAAAAGAATTGGAGCACCGAGGACTTTTCAATTTGTGTTAAGGCACAGAACGCAACGTCAGCAGTTCGAGGATCAAATCAGTTCTCTTCATTCATAAAGGGAACAAAAGCAAAGGGAAGCAAGAGCAAATGTGATTTACTCGGGTTGGGTTCGTAATCGCACCAATACAATTCTGCGTTATATCATAACGCTGCCAATCACACATGTCTAAGTAATTGATGCCAGCTCGACTTCATCATCCTCCATTTTCTCCCAGCCAAAGCGCATTAGACTAAAGATACAGAAATATAAAAGCAAAGTGCAAACTCTTGTTTCGACATTACTTTTGTTTTCAATCATTCATTTCAATTTGTATTAGATTGGCTTTTGACCAATTGCGACCTTATAGTCATACTTACACACGCACACACACACACACACGCACACACACACACACACACACACACACACACACACACACCACACACACACACAGTTTCATGCATGATACACACGTATACATATATCTAAAATGTAATATAACTTCTATACAGGAGCAGATTGGTAAATTCATAACCAAATTAATGGAAGTCCTTAGAACCACTGCGATGAATATATGAATTAGTTGACGACTTTCCAATAAATATATATATATATATATCAATCTGAATTCAATTTGCTTCTGTAATTTTACTGACGAAAGCACTGAATTATAACAAGTTCTTCAAATTCGTATATACAGTTATTATTGAGTGAAAATTTCGCCATGTTAGGAACTCAGTACATTTCAACGTAATCACTTTCTTTTATTGGTTTCTCTATGATATTGAAAATATTCCATCAAATGTGAACAATTCCTATTTAGTAAGTACTCGCACCATAGATAAATATAGATTTCGGTGTTTTGAAGTTAATAAATGTTATAACATGTTTGGAAGAGAGATAAATGTTTAAAGCACATTACAGTGTTTGAAACACAAGGATATGTTACGAATAAGACTAAATGATCAGAGCACAAAAGACATTTAAAACTTTAAGCAGAAGTCGACACAAGAAACAAGTTTTTGGCATAAAAATATTTGCAGCAAAGAGAAATATTTACACCAAAAGAGAAATGTTTGCAGCACATAGACATTTATATAACACACAACAATCAATTGTTTAAAATAGAAACGAACTTCTAGAACAAGTATATTGTTTTATTCTCTTATTCTTTTATTCTTTTATTCATTGACTTGTTTCAGTTATGTGAGAGTGGCGATGTAGGAGTACCGCCTTGGATGGTGTAAGTCGAACAAATCTACATAAATTCATTATGTTTTTTACGTATAAATGCCGTGATATATGTGTGGAAGATAGTGGTGGGTCTGGCACAAAACTTTGGAATTCAGAGTTATACCAGACCTCATATTAGACATCATTGCACAGTTCCAAAAGTCACAGCAGTCTCATCTAAAGTGAAGACTATGGACCGCACTAGATTGACATTCAAGGACCCACAGCTATTTAACGCCTTGCCAAATCATCTGAGAGATCTCCATGGAGTTGAGGTAGATGTGTTCAAAAAACAACTCAACATGTTGCTACCCAAGATCCCAGATGAACCAACAGCAAGGCAGGAAACGCAAAAGAGGGCAGTGCTATCAAATTCTCTTCTTCACCAAAACTCACTCCCATAGAATTGACCAATTAAAAGGTGATTATACTGGCACTGCCCCCGCATGGCCACAGCCTCGGCTGAAACATATCAAGGAATATAATGGGCTCTCCCATCGTTAAACGACTGATGAAGACGCCGCAGGTTCTTGATCAACAACTGCACGGATGACTTGATTATGGTGATGAAATATTTGTGTTTATATAAGCTCACCCCCTCTAACAAATCGGCAATGCCCGTACGGGTGAATGGGTGCCCCACATATCACATGTCAAAATAATCGCAGAGCAGCGTTTTAGGAATCGAACCTCTGAAAGAGTAGGCCACACGCCGTCGGATATAGATATGCATGTGTGTGCTTGTGTGTGTGTTTGTATGCGTATATGTATATACATATAATATATATATAAATATATATATATATACATGTTCGCGCGCACACACACGTCTATATATTCTTTTATTCTTTTCTTTGTTTCAATTATTTCACTGCGGCAATGCTGGAGCATCGCCTTTTAGTCGAATAAATCAACCCCAATCTTGTATTTATTACATCATTTCCTTTTTTTGCCGAACCGATAAGTTACGGGGACGTAAACACACCATCATCGGTTGTGAAACGATGGGGGCAGGAAGACTATTCCGCACATACAATAACAGCCATACAATCCAGCACCTCTCCATCATCAGCTGCTCCATGGATATCACTATGGTTACTACACTTAGGCAGCACCATTCAATCCGGTGGTGTCAGCAGCACTACAATAAGTGTTGTTTGGGAACAAAGATGCCATATATATCCCCACATCCATTCAGTCTTAATTCTAGGAAGAATTAAACATTAGCATTATTAATTAAACTACAACAAAGAAACCGCATTTACCCTATGGACAAAACCAGCATCGGTAAATTAATATTTCTATAAGTAATCCTATAACTAATTCCTAAATTATATAACTCAATAGCAAACTAGCCCTTGAGTTCCATTAATATAATCTTCCCTCCAGGCTTCCATAGTTATTAATATAAAAGGGAAAGCTTTTATATTCTTTCTTTCCAAAACAAAAATAAACTTGATTGAAATTAACTAATAATATAACTAATTTCATATACATACATACATACACAAACACATACACACACACACACACATACGCACACACATGCACACACACACAAACACACACACACACACACACACATATATATATATAAATGTCAAGAAATCCAGATGAACCTCGCGACAAGAAAAGCAGATGAGGGCAGCAATATCATTCTCCTCCAGACAGCAAATGCCCCGTATCAGAAGGGGTTTCGAAGATCAAAAGTAGTAAAAGTGTAGCAAAGATTACGTCGGTGCCCCAGTATGGGCACAACTCTCGAGCTGAAACTAGTAAAGAATAAACGATACCCGTAAAATATAGATGGCCATGTCTTATTTTTGTAAGTACAACGTAGATATATTTAGCAAAGATGAAAGAAATGAGCAAAATGAAAAAAAGACATATGGAGAATTATATATTTTAAAATATAGCTCTGCTCTTCGCATAAGTTTCGTCTCTTGATTCTTTCAGTTGGCTCTTATCTCATAAATTAGGATCCATCATGGATATAACACTCATATTTCTCCGCTTCATCCATTATGCTTTTTATAACTTCATTTTATAAATATTAGCTTTTTGAACATTTAAATCACATGAATGGATCGGTGATTAGCAATTTGTTTACAAACGTAGTTCACCATTTTGTGAAATCGTGAAAACAACCATGTTTTCTTTTGTATTTCTGATTAGATCATTTCGTTTTATACTTTAAATCCTATCTTTCAAATCATGCTGTTTCATACATGTAGCATTAAACATTAATATCTCCAAACGATATTCTTTTTATATCTTTATTTCATAATAAATTTCCGATTTGTCAGTCATATTAATGAATGTTTAATTTCCGGTTCGTCCTAATGTTTATCGCTATTTTACACACGCACACCCACATCCAATCGTACACACACAAGCACAAGCACATACACACACACACACATGATGAATAACATCAGACTAAGTCAGAAATTAAATGAATTTAAGCACTACAAAGCTTCGCTGAAAGTTTACTCTTTATTCATATCGAACTCGTTAACTAACGCACAGTCACACATAACCGTACAGGCACCGCACACTCACATCCATTTAGACGCATATATCTGTCTATCTATCTATCTATCTATCTATCTATCTATCTATCTATCTATCTATCTATCTATCTACCTATCTATCTGTCTGTATGTCTATCTATCTATCTATCTATCTATCTATCTATCTATCTATCTATCTATCTATCTATCTATCTATCCATCTATGTATCTCTCTCTCTCTATATATATATATATATTGATATAGATATAGATATGAATATATAAATATATATTTCTCTATATATAGGTAAAGATATATGTATATATATGTATGTATATATATTCATATATATATGTATTTATGTGTGTAGGTATGTATACATATAAATATAGAAATATATATATATGTGTATGTACATAGATATATATGTATATACAAATACATATATATGTAAAGATATATGTATATGTATATAGATATACATGCATTCATAAATACATATGTATGTATATATATATATATCTGTGCATGTATGAAGCAAAAGCGAAAGTGTGATTACAGAATCATTTTTAGTAACCATTTTCTATACTTGTATTATCATTCGCCTATACGTACGAATAACTATACATGCTTTTATATATATATATATATATATATATATATATATATATATATATATAATATATATATATATATATATATATATGTGCATGTATGAAGCAAAAGCGAAAGTGTGATTACAGAATCATATATTTATGTATATATGATCATGTATGTATATGTTTGTGTGTGCATATATAAAGCTATCTTAGAAGTAGAGACACCATTATTTCTGTAAGATTTATTTCTAGAAACTGAATAATGTTATTTCATGCATTTAAATACTTAATCTAATATTTAGTGGACATGTCTTGTGTAGTTATTAATGATTCACCAACGACATAATGAGGAATCTCTATTTTTCTTCTGAAATATCTGTATATGAATCTATACGCAATTTAATTTTCTTCAGCCTGTTTCAGTCATTTAGCTGCGGCTATGCTGGAGCAATGCATTTTGTTGAACAAATGTATCCCAGGACTTAATATTCGTAAGCCTAGTACTTACTCTATCGCTCTCTTTTGCCAAACCGCAGACTCCCGGGGACGTAAACACAGCGACATCGGTTGTCAATCAATGGTGGAGGGACAAAGACAGACACACAAATACATACATACATAAATAAAAAATGTCTGTCAAATATAATCGTAACCGACCGGATACTGTCGTTTAGGACAGTGATGTTAGAGGTCATCTGCCCTACGCCCTACAGATATAAATATCTCTTTGAAAATCAAAGAAAATAATATATCTATGGACAACTGCTTTGAAACCTCCAGCTTCTATATCCAGACTATAAATTCATATTTATACCAATAGTAAATGGAGCGATTGGTTTTGTTAGTAAATGCTTAAAAGAGAATTTGTCCGTGTTAACTATAAAGATGGAACCTTGTATTTTGGGGGGAAACCGGCTGCCTTCCTAGTGCAAGATTTATAATAATTACGCACACACATACACACACACACACGCACGCACACACACACACATATATATAATATATATATATATATATATTATATATATATATATCTAACATATGGTATAATTATAAACGCACAAAACACACACATATATGATATACGACTGGCTTCTTTCAGTTTTCGTCTACCAAATGTACTCATAAGGTTTCGGTCGGCTAGAAACGATAGTAGAGGCGACTTGCCGAAGGTGGCAGGAAGTGGAACTGTACCCGGAGCCATGTGGTTGGGAAGCAAGCTTCTTACCACATATCCACTCCTGCGCCCCACACACACACACACACACACAAACACACACATATATATGTATACAGATATTTGTATGAATGTTTATGGAATAGTATATCAGTTCAATGAAGTTACAACATGGTCTGGTATTCCCGTTTCTTTTATTATTATATTGAAAAATAATTTTACTATGTTGAAGTGTTTAACATACTTAATGTCTAACAGACTTCAATATTCTAAAACGATTTTTTAAGATACCAAAATAAAAACGTGAAAACCAGGCTATATTCTAAATTTATTCAACTGGTTTTGGTTTTTGTCGACTACGCGGTATAGTAGGGTCAGTCGGGCACTACCTGTGAGAAAAACAGCACCATGACGGATATCATCCTGCTGGAAACGACATGCCGCACTGCTTGGCATTCGCGCCGAAAGTTCCAATACGAACAGCTGCCTTGCCGTGTCCCGAAAATATGAACCGAGAGTGATAAGAATTAAACATCCACTCAACAACTTGGTGTTTGGAATGAGCACTTGTGATAGTGATGTATTGCTTCCATCATCTTCCCACACCGCCTCCGACTCAACAAGAAGCCTACATCAAGTGCCTAGATGAGATACTGCTGACATCGGTCAAGAAGATGGCTGCTGGAAGACCCTATTTCTGACGACAGGACTCTGCACCATGCCACACAGCAGGATGACACAGTCATTGCTGTCAGACAATTTCTGCGACCACACCACCCCTAACATCTGGCCACTTTACTTCCCACACTACACCACCTTGATTATTATGTGTGGGGGACAGTTGGGCGAAAGACCAATAAAACTCCTTGTAATACTAAAGATGAGCGAAAGGCAAGGATTACGGCAGCATTCACCAACTTAAACAAGATTCCGAAGTCGTCTGGTGGCCGTGGTTGAAGCCAATGGCGATTTTATTGGAGAAATGTACTTTTTACTACTTGAAGATATTTTTATTTAATTTTGGTAAATATATCTGTCAAAAAGAGATGCTAGTGTTATTTTGATTTTTGCGTAATTTAGACAATTTATTCACCGTTCCCCCCACCTCTCTCCCCATCTCTGCATATATATATATATATTATATATATATATATATATATATATATATATATATATATATATATATATATAATCTGTGTGTGTTTATGTTTGCCTCATACCATCGACTGACAACGGGTGGTGGTATGTTTATGTCCCCGTAACTTAGCGGTCGGCCAAAATGACCTATAGAATAACAGTCGGGCTTCAGATGTAAATAATTACTGGTATCAATTTGTCCGACTAAACTCTTCCAGGCCCCAGCGTGGTCGCAGTCCAGTAACTGAAACTAATAAAGATTTTAAAAGGGCAAAATGCACAACCACACACACACACATGTATATATCTAAATGAATATCCACGCGCGCACCCACACACACAAACACCCACCCACACACATACACATATATGGATGTATAAAATAGCTTCAACGCGATCTTTATATGATGTTGTTTATCTTCTTCCATTCTGCTCTTAAATATTCTTCACAAGTTTTCCTTTTATTTTATCCTGCTTTCATTCTCATCATCCAGACCAATCGTTTCTAATTCCTTTCCTCTTTGAGTCATAAACAATTTGTACGCTGTAAACATTCATCTCCCGGTTTTAGCACAAGCAATTTCCAAGAATTTTGCCAATCCTGAAATGCAAAACTCAGCTGTATAATTCTTGCTATCTCATTATCAGAGATACTTTGATAACCACAGATGATTTCCTTCAAGAAAAAATGTTTTACGTTGCTCGAAATATTTATATATATACATTCATGTCTAATTTCCTTTTTGAACATATTCATAGCAAAAGTTTATATTTTGCGTGATTTAAAAAAAAAATCTAAATACTGAAAGTAACTGGGTGCGACAGTTTCGTGGCGGCGAAGAAAATTTAGATGTCCAAAGGATTGGTATAAGTAGATGCAAAGCTACCAAAAACGGACGCAAACATATATGTATATATATATATATATATATATATATATATATATTATATATTTGTGTAGTTGAATGAATTAGCTTATGAAGGATAATTCGAAAGATAACCGATACCTGGGTAGCAAATTCACATCAGAGAATAAAGGATATTTGTTAACTAGTCGTTCAACTCCATTCTTTCATATACTATATATATATATATATATATATATATATATATATATATATATATATATATATATATACATATATATACATAAATTATTACAATATATAAAAGGGCTTAGTAAAATAAATTACTTTGCCGCATACTGAACTCATTAGAAATAGCAGCTAAAAACTTTTTAAAGCTATTCTAATACTTAAAGAAAATCTCTCTCATATATAGTGTTTGCTTAATTCAACTCACAAAGTTTGGGGGTAAGGACATCGAAAAATCAAATGCTAAGGTTATTCGAGAACGTACGTTTCAAGATTAGTCAAAACAACATTTCTATCATCGGCTCAGAAATTCCTTGGTTTGGATTTGGAAACACTGAAAATAAGAACATACCCTTTCGAAGATCTGCTCCCAACTAACAGTGCCAACAAATTCAAATAAGCAAGCGAAGAATCTCTGTTCTCCCCTTTCCACCAGCGTGGGTTAAAATCATCAAACACTATGCTTATTTCGGTAAAATCCGAAGCATTAATCAGAGGGAGATTAATTATAATTCAACAATTGAGGGCAAAATTAATTAATTATTAATCAATTTCACCAAGTGTTCAGTATGCAAAGGGACCATTCAAGGCGAATTCAAATTATTACAATATATAAAAGGGCTTAGTAAAATAAATTACTTTGCCGCATACTGAACTCATTAGAAATAGCAGCTAAAAAACTTTTTAAAGCTATTCTAATACTTAAAGAAAATCTCTCTCATATATAGTGCTTGCTTAATTCAACTCACAAAAGTTTGGGGGTAAGGACATCGAAAAATCAAATGCTAAGGTTATTCGAGAACGTACGTTTCAAGATTAGTCAAAACAACATTTCTATCATCGGCTCAGAAATTCCTTGGTTGGATTTGGAAACACTGAAAATAAGAACATACCCTTTCGAAGATCTGCTCCCAACTAACAGTGCCAACAAATTCAAATAAGCAAGCGAAGAATCTCTGTTCTCCCCTTTCCACCAGCGTGGGTTAAAATCATCAAACACTATGCTTATTTCGGTAAAATCCGAAGCATTAATCAGAGGGAGATTAATTATAATTCAACAATTGAGGGCAAAATTAATTAATTATTAATCAATTTCACCAAGTGTTCAGTATGCAAAGGGACCATTCAAGGCGAATTCAAATTATTACAATATATAAAAGGGCTTAGTAAAATAAATTACTTTGCCGCATACTGAACTCATTAGAAATAGCAGCTAAAAAACTTTTTAAAGCTATTTCTAATACTTAAAGAAAATCTCTCTCATATATAGTGTTTGCTTAATTCAACTCACAAAGTTTGGGGGTAAGGACATCGAAAAATCAAATGCTAAGGTTATTCGAGAACGTACGTTTCAAGATTAGTCAAAACAACATTTCTATCATCGGCTCAGAAATTCCTTGGTTTGGATTTGGAAACACTGAAAATAAGAACATACCCTTTCGAAGATCTGCTCCCAACTAACAGTGCCAACAAATTCAAATAAGCAAGCGAAGAATCTCTGTTCTCCCCTTTCCACCAGCGTGGGTTAAAATCATCAAACACTATGCTTATTTCGGTAAAATCCGAAGCATTAATCAGAGGGAGATTAATTATAATTCAACAATTGAGGGCAAAATTAATTAATTATTAATCAATTTCACCAAGTGTTCAGTATGCAAAGGGACCATTCAAGGCGAATTCAAATTATTACAATATATAAAAGGGCTTAGTAAAATAAATTACTTTGCCGCATACTGAACTCATTAGAAATAGCAGCTAAAAAACTTTTTAAAGCTATTTCTAATACTTAAAGAAAATCTCTCTCATATATAGTGTTTGCTTAATTCAACTCACAAAAGTTTGGGGGTAAGGACATCGAAAAATCAAATGCTAAGGTTATTCGAGAACGTACGTTTCAAGATTAGTCAAAACAACATTTCTATCATCGGCTCAGAAATTCCTTGGTTTGGATTTGGAAACACTGAAAATAAGAACATACCCTTTCGAAGATCTGCTCCCAACTAACAGTGCCAACAAATTCAAATAAGCAAGCGAAGAATCTCTGTTCTCCCCTTTCCACCAGCGTGGGTTAAAATCATCAAACACTATGCTTATTTCGGTAAAATCCGAAGCATTAATCAGAGGGAGATTAATTATAATTTCAACATACATATATGAGTAAATACAAAGACACATGTTGTTAGGAATTGAAATGACGATCAAAACGGTCGTGAAGACAACAGCCTAAACATTAGGGCATATGTCCTCTCGTATACTTATACACACACACACACACACACACGCCCACACACATGTATATGCATATACATAGACAGTTATATTTTTGTATTTATATATATGTGTATATAAATATGTATAAATATATATGTATATACATAAAATAATTATATTTTTTATATATATATACATATATATGTGTGTGTGTGTGTGTGTATACATATGCTCGTTAATGTTTATATATTTATATACATACATATATATATATATCTGTGTATCTAGCTATCTCTCTATACACACACACCTATATATATGTGCTTATATAAACACACATATGCATGCATATATATACATATATATATGTGTGTGTATGTATATATACATGTATATGTCTACATGTATACGCACACATACCCACATACATATAAGAAACAAATCATCTGAAAATTATGCGTAATGATTTAAAATATTCACCCCTACATCTGTTTCAATATTTCTGATGCAACTCACTAATTGTAGAGTGCATAATAATAAGGTGATCAGGGAAGTTTTGAAATACAAATTAGAGAACTCTTTGTACATAAATGTAGCGATATATATGTTCATACGGAAGTCCATAAATATGTATTTGTATCACAGTTCTTTGATGTCTCTCAATCTTTTCTCTAGTCCATTGGTTTACTGCCGTTGTAAACTTAGTATTTATGAGGCGTGGTTAATTACCCACTCACATTGCTGTAGTCTGAATACCGCAGTGACTTGCATTATGCACTTTTTGATACATTTTTTTATAGCCATATCTATTTTTTTATATTTCATTTCTTCGTTTCTTCCTCATTATTTCCATACTCTTGTCTCGTTTTCTTTTATTTCGTATATTTTCCTCCTGAAGTTTGAATTTATATAAGATAGAATTTCAATTTTGTAATTCCTTTTGAAATATATTCTAATGATGAGGTTGTGACGTAATACATAATAATTATAAAGCTTCATAAATATTACAAAAATATATGTTTAAAATATATGTTGTCATATCACGCATATTATTTTCGTTATCAATGCGGCGAGATGGCAGAGACGTTAGTTCGCTGGGCGAAATGCTTAGCGGTTCTTAGCTCAAATTCCGCCGAGGTCCACTTTGCCTTTCATCATTTCGGGATCGATAAATAAAGTACCTCTTACACACTGGGGTCGATGTAATCGACTTAATTTCTTGGTCTGTCCTTGTTTGTCCCCTCTATGTTTAGCCCCCAGTGGGCAATAAAGAAATATATTAATGCACCATATTTGCTCTGTTCATGCGCTAGATTCTGTTCCGCAGGACATGCAACATTACACATAGATATGTATCGTACAGGTGAACATTGGACTTTAAATCAATGTGCTGCATTGACTGACATCTAATAGTCATTTGAGTGTTTGTGCATTTGTATGAGTAAATACAAAGACATATTGTAACCATACTTGCAAGAAATACCATTCAAGTTTGCCTGAAAGTGACGCTACTGTCTCAAATGTGAATATGTATGAGGTGTTATGGTAGCCAGCATGATAAAAGTTGTTAGCAAACTTCTTGATTTATGCCTGTGTCAATGCAGAATTCCATTTATAAGGCTTCAGTGTAGTAGCTACAAATGTGAGAAGTAAGAGCTAATGCTTCTCGAATCATAGTTTCTGTCTTTGTTATCTAACACAATAACATTAGCTTAAGATTAATGGAAGAGTCATTGATGCTTCGAGCTTACGCCCTTCTTCAGCAGGGAATGAAAAGAGAAAAGAGATAGGAAGCAGAAAAATGAAACGGAGGGGGAAAAAAACCTCTGCATTAGCGGTTTCACAATTTGAGTTGCATATATATATATATGTGTGTGTGTGTATGTATATATATACATATATATGCATATATACATACATATACACACACACACGCGCACACACACACACAGATATATATATATATATATACATATATATATATATATATGCGCACACATATACACACTTATGCACTTACATATGCATAAATATATACACACCTACCTAGATGCACGTCCATAAAGATGTATATGGAAGTGTATATATATATATGTCTGTTATATTCCCAGTATACATATATACTTGTATTATATAGATGTGTGTGTGTGTATGTGTGTGTGTGTGTGTGTGTATCTATGTAAACTCAGGCATATAGCAGCAACACAATTGACTGCTAAAGTTATAAAGTTATAACTGAAGTAATTTAAGTAATTGGAAACAATTAGACAAATATAAGAATTAGTTGAATATTTTCCAAGAATTTGTTATAGAAATATCAATCTAAATTAGATTTGTTGCCGCAATATTAAATACGCCATATTGAAGCGTGACAAAGTCGTCAATGTTATATCTAAATGAATTATTGGATCGTAATTACTCCAGCGCCATTTCGGGGTCTGTTGCTCGAAATATATACAGCAGGACCTACGTAGAGGAGTGAATGAAATTGTTTGAGCGAAGCGGTAGTGTGAATAACAATTATGATGATGATGATCATGATGATCATGATGATCATGACGGATGATGATATGCAAGATGAAGAAGATGATGATGATGATGATGTGGATGGTAATGATGAGGAGGGAAAAGGGGAAGACGGCAACGACTATGAGGACGATATGATGACGACGAGGAGATATTAGTAGATTTGCCTCTTGTATGTCTATGTACCTGAGGTCGATTTGATTGCATGTGTGTGCATATATATATATACATATATATATATAGATATATGTATGTATATATACATACATACTTATATATGTGTATATGTATACATATATATATATATAGATATGTATACGTATCTATACATATATATGTATATGTATGTATATCTATCTATTTATCTATTAATAATATATATATATATACAGACTGTGATGTGCAAATTGTCACTGTTTTATATATTTCATTTCGCGCACGTCCATTGTTATTTTATTTTTGTCGACTACACAGTATAGTAGGATCAGTCGGGTACCGTGTGTAATAAAGCAGCATCATAACGTAATTTACTCTGCTAGAAATTTTGCAAACGACATCCTGCGCTGGAAGCTCCAATATGAATATTTCAGTGTGTTTAAGTGTCAATCTGAAGGACATGTTCCGAGAGTGATAAAAATCAACATCAATATAACATCCTGGTGTTTGGAGTGATCACTAGTGATGGCGACCTTATGCTTCCATTGTGCTCCTCGCACGGCCTCAGATTCAACACGGCGGCCTACATCAAGTGCCTGGAGGAGGTAGAGCTTCTCTGGGTCAAGAAAGTGGCTGCTGGAAGACTCTATGTCTGACAACAGGATTCTGCACCATGCCACACAAGCAGGAGAACCCAGTCATGGTTGTCTGACAATTTCTGCTACCAGATCACCCTTAATATTTCGCCAGCTAACTCAACAAACTGCAACCCTCTTGGTTTTTATGTGTGGGGCGCAGTTGAACGAGAGACCAGCAAAACTCCTTGTAATACCAAAGATGAACTGAAGGCAAGAATTATGGCATCATTCGCAAACTTAAACAAGTAGACGTCCAGAAAAGTTTCAGAAGATTCCGAGGTCGTCTGCAGGGCGTGGTTGAAGCCAATGGTGACTTTATTGAATAAATCTACTTTGTAGGATTTCAAAGTATTTTATGAAATCTTGGTAAATATATCTGTTTAAAAAATCAATGAAAAAGAACAACATTAAACTGCAGAGATATGTGATGTGCAGAGATATGTGATGTGCAGAGATATGTGATGTGCAGAGATATGTGATGTGCAGATATATTTAGAAAAGATTTACAAATATATTTTATTTGTTAGAATATAACTCATATTGCAGCAAGAAATTCAAACCTGTGAAGCGGTGTCCAAATCCTTTAGACGACAAAACGGAAAGGACCGTTAACATGAAATGCAATATCGTAATAATCACATCATTAGTTATTCCTCAGCTTGGTTACATCTCTGGGCTGAAATTATAGAAACATGAAACCGTAATTTGAATGACAAGAAATTAAACGTGTTTAGAGAAATATTTTAAACGGCTCAGAAACATAACAATTGAAAGGGATATTTCATTTAAGAACATTTTTTATATTATTCTGTAATCAATAAAAGACGTTTTTTTAAACTGCTTCGAAACGCTATATAATGAAATGAAAACAATATACTCTTGGCAGAAATACTTATGATCATGGTCTCTTTTAACGAAGAGAGGATTGACCTATGATAAACAACAAAGACCATTAGAAATTGATTTCTGTTGGCAGAGCAAAACAGTCTTTCTTGACAAGTGTGTAGACTGAGCTAACCTTTGCTGTATGCATGAAATTAAATACAGATCTGCGTATAATGGACATGTCAGCTTCCAACAGCATGACAACAACGTGGCTTTGAATGATCTCGTTTACGCTTATAAACGGTATAATGGGCAGTCACAATTTATATATATATATAAATTAGAGATGAAACCACTATTAGGGAAATCAAACAGTGAAAGACAAACCAAAACATAAAAATAAATCTAATTTATAATATACAAATAAATGAAATATATACATACTATTATGTATATATATATATATATATTATATATATATATATATATATATATATATATATATATAAAACATATAAATATATATATTTATATATATATCTATATAATATATATATATTTATATATATATACATATATTTATATATATATAATATATATTATATATATATATATCTATATATATATATATATATATATTATCTATGAGAGTATAAATATATATACACGGAGAGAAGACCCTTGGTAAGACTCCTTACATGCTAAGAAGGGCAAAGGAATTCTTAAATCACGCTGCTAATAGGAACTAGAGTGAATAAAAAATTAATTAGTCCTATACTCGAGTTTTGCTATTAATGATCAAATAATTAATTTAGTACCTGTAGGATTACAAAAGAATGCATAATTATGTAGTTGTAATACGTACCGAAAACACGAGACAAACACAAAGCGCAACACAGCTCCAGCTTTATACATTATGGATTCAAAATTACCTTGTAAGAAGTCCTGTCAAGGGTCTTCTCTCCGCGTATAGAACTTTATACACCCTTTTATAGAAATTTTGTCTTAAGACTTTTATTAAGCATGCGAACCACTGATAGTAAATTATTTAATTTTTTTACCCTTATTATTATGCATATGTGTGTGTGTGTGTATGTATATGCATTTGTGTTGGCTTCTATCCGTGTGCTTATGTATTACGACCTCTTCCGGCATCTAACGACGAGGAGGGGTTTGTTTATAGAGATCAAACTTTCCTTTCCGCCCTCAAATCGACACTGTCTGAACATTGCACAAGTCAGATGTCGAAATGATCACAGACAAACGAGAAAGTGTTTTACTGAAGAACACAACACAGTGCTCGATCTGTGAATCGAAACCACCACCTCCTGATCTTGAATTCGTCTTTGTGTGTGTACCTAGTACATCTAGCGTATCTATGCGCAACACAGTATAAATCATGACAACCGAAATAAACGACTATTGCAAAGCCTTGCTGTGCGTTAAATAATAACGTAACTCACTTTGGTGAGCAGAAATCATAGTGAGGAACTATCGCCACGGACAGTGAGCAGTTTGCCCACCAATCTACACAGAAAACTTACACGATAATTGTTGCCAATCAACAATATACACAAATTGTTTATAAAGTAGTCATAAATTATGCTATCACCGTGCTAGAGTGCCCAATCCCTATATATTTGTGCTTTTTGGCTGTGCGTCTTGGAAACTACAATGTTTTGCAAATCAGAATACTCTGTAAATTACAAGAATTGAAATCAATTCAAATTTTAATGCCACATTGTAGATTATATAGAATATAATCCCAATTTCTTGGTGAACAGTTGATTATCTTTAATAACGCTAATCTATCTTCCTAACCTTAAAACGCTATCTATCTATCTATCTATCTATCTATCTATCTATCTATCTATCTATCTATCTATCTATCCATCCATCTATCTATCTATATATCTTTTTTATCTATCTATCTATCTATCTATCTATCTATCTATCTATCTATCTATCTATCTATCTATCTGTCTACCTATCTTTTTATCTATATATCAATCTACCATTCTCTTCCTCACTACCCATCTTTATTATATATGTATGTTGTGAAACATTGATTTCAAGTATTATCAGATACAGAACTCAATATAATTCGGAGATATAATTATAGATTTTCTTCTGCTTTTTTTCGTGTTTTTTTTTTATATATATATTCAGAAGAACTGCGCCAGTTACTAATGACAGAATTTTGCGTCTGGCAGATTGTATCAGCAAAGAGATAAGCCAATGGAGACGCAGCTTTATTGGGTTGATCGAAAATTCAACCGTCTCCAACACCAACAAACACTTACATACTTTCATATTTACATACAAGCATACATAGATAATTGCACACACACATATACAAATACGTATATACATGCATAATACATATATAGACGCTTACACACATACACACATACTATATATGTACACACATTAATATACCATATATATATATATATATGCACATATGTACACAAGCATACATATAACCATATACAGGAAGAGATAATATTACGTAATACATTATATATATGTATATATATGTATTTATATTTATATACATATATATGTATGTTTATATATATAAATTTATATATATGTATGCATATGTATATACATATTTATCAATGTTTGTTTATATGTTCAAATGGAATAAAAAAAAACAATTTTACATTAATATGTAGATTGCTGCATACTTTTGTAAAGTACAAAGTCAATATTTTTAAGCAAGAATATCACTGACTTTGACCTTGATGTTTCGGCCTGCGATGCCATACACAGCGGTAAATGGGTGAAAAGAGATATAAGGAAAGCATTTGGCAATATTTAAAAAAATCTTTATATTTCGGATACAATTGCCAGTCGTCAGAAAAGTGAATGGGTAAAGACCCTTGCCGGACATGAATGACAAAGAATGTTAACCTCCCAGGCACCAATCCGCTCAAGGTTGTTTATAGAAGACTAGTAGTCACCCATACACATCAACCACACACACAACAGCGGCTGCCAAGCGGCAAAGAGACAGACAAGCACACCCCACCCACATTTATCTTTCAGTTAGGTTGTACCAAATACACTCATAAATCATTGCTCGGACCAGGGCTGTAATAAAAAACGCTCTCCAATGATACCGCGCAGTGGGACCCAACATGAAAAACCTTTGTTTGCACAGTGAGCCTTTTAACCACCCGACACTTCCTGGGCTTATTATACATACGTACATACATACATACATACATACAGACATATATACATCCATCCATCCATACTTACAGACATACATATATATATATATGTGTGTGTGAGTGTACATGTATATATATATATACATATGTACATATATACATACATATATATACACAGACACACACAAATATATAGATATATACATTCATACATACATATATCTATATCTATATATATACATATATATATACACATACATATATGCAATCATACACGCATTCATACATACATACGACAGTCATATATATACATGTGTGTGTACATATATTCACATGCCTGTGTATGTGTGAGTATGTACTTGTGTATATATCGATATATGCATTTATTCAATAATGTATGCATTGTGTGCGAGTGCGTTGGGGATGGGCGTGTGTTTAGGTGTTCGTTTCATATTGAAATACCAACGACGCAGTAGCTTTTATCTGTTACTAGCAGTATCGCCCGGCGTTGCTCAGGTTTGTAAGGGAAATAACTATAAAGCATTTTTAGAGAGTTATAGCCAAAAAATGCAAAAGATGGAAAAAATGATGGTAAATTTTTTTTTAGTTAAAAAAAGGTGGAGTTGCGTCCCCTAGACATTTTGCGGTTTGTGTTTCTGATTCTCGACCCCATGTCGAATTTATCGATTTCTTCTTTCAGAACTGGGGGAACTTTTCAAAATTTTCGCTGTGTTAGTTTTAAATTATGACATTGGGCTATGTGTGTGTCAAGTTTCATTTCATCAGAATCGGTTGAAGCCGTGGTCAGGGTGAGGGTACAAGAAAACAGACACACAGAAACACGCACAGACAAACTGCCGTTTATATACAGAGAGATATCAAAGTTTTCGTCAAGTTTGGATATTTTGTTGAAATACAAAAGAAAAAAAAACTTGATAAAAATAAGATATAGCGAGAAAACAGCCCTGTTTTCAATACACCTGTAAAGGAATAGCGACAGAGAGATGGGGGGGGGGAGATAAAGGGAAGGAGAGAGAAAGAAAGGAAGATAGGGCACAAACAGAAAGAGAGAGAGAGAGAAGAATATGCATGTCTATATATATATATTATATATAATATGTAGTGTAGGATACTATAAGTCTTTATAAAGATGATGATGATATCACTAACAATAACAATCTTAATAAGAATAATATTATGAAGAATGTATATATCTATGTATAAATAACATACATATATATATAAAGCGATAGAGAGGGCGATAAGATGTTAGTACACATACAAAAATATATACACCTACGCAAGTACATACACTACATACACACACACATATATATATATACTTATATAGATTTGTATATCTGTATGTGAATGTGTATGTATACATAAAACCTTTTCATGTCTGCCGCATGATTCTTAATCAGACACTCAAAAACACATACTTCATTGACAGAAATATATATACATATATATATATATATCACACAAACACATACATACATACATAAAGGTATACATGAAAATACGTACATAAATAGATATGTGTTTACGTATATATACTTGATATATATGTGACTATGTATCTGTCTATCTATCTATCTATCTATCTATCTATCTATCTATCTATCTATCTATCTATCTATCTGTCTATCTATCTATCTATCTATCTATCTATCTATCTATCTATCTATCTATCTATCTATCTATCTATCTATTACCTATTTATCTTATCTATCAATCTATCTATATATCTATGTATCTATCTATATATCTATCTGTCTGTTTATCTATCTATGTATCTATCTATCTATCTGTCTCTCTCTATCTATCTATCTATATGTCTAAAAAAACACACACATACACACAGACGCGCGCATATGTACACACACACATACACACACACACACACATATATATATAGTCGCACCAACAGAGATTCACGTATACACAGCAACACGAACTTGCATATATATATATATACATACATATATATATCTGTATGTATTATGTATGCGTATTATTCTGGTTCTTGTGCGTGTTTGCAAGGAATTCGTGTCCTACTCATTATATCAGAAGTACTTAGAAATGTCAAGTTTATGAAAGAAGCGACACTCGTAAACCTATCTTAGCCTGTCTTCTTCCTTGCAAAAGCTGACGTTCTAAAGTGTATTGGCTTCGGGGAGAACGCTATTGAACATCACATCTCTAAGTGCGTAGACTTTCTTAAACAGATGTAGGCATGTGTGCGCATGCGTATGTTTGTAAATATTCATACATAAATATATACATATATATATATATTTATATGTATACACATATATATATATATACATATATATATATACCTACATATATATATATATATATATTATATATATATATATATATTATATATATATATAATATATATATATTTATATGTATATGCATATATATATATGCACATACAATCACAAGTATATGGCGCTTAGTGTAATGCAAAATATCTTCTCGAACGTAACTCAGTGAATGGAATCAAATTCTATAGAAATCTCGCAGTCTATGTATCGTAAGTATATGCAATAAATCCGGTTTGTAATATATATATACATGTATATGTATACATGTACGTACCTACTTAAGTATGTATGCATGTATGTATGTTTTTATATATGTATGTATGATTGAAATCATGTATGCAAATGTATGTTTGTGTGAATGTATGCATGGTTGAGTCATCTCGTTTTATTTTGAAAATTTAGTGTCAATAGAGAAGGAGCTAGTTTGTCTTCAATGAAGAAGGTCCTTATAGAATTTCGACATCAAATAGTCGGTCGTGTACTTCTCTATAAGCATTATGTATGTATGTATGTATGTATGTATGTATGTATGTATGTATGTATGTATGTATGTATGTATGTATGTATGAATGTATGTGCGTGTGTATGTATGCATCTATGTATGTATTTTTCCATGTGTGTGTATATGTGTACGGATGTATCACCTTGTTTCAACTTTGAAAATCTATCCTCAGTATGGAGAGAGGTAGTTTCTCACTTGCGAAAAAATCCCTTATAGAATTTGGACAACATCAATTACATGATTCTGCATGTGTTTTTGTATACATGTGAATATATATACATGTATACATGCATATATATATACATTCATGCAAGTGTTTATGCATCTGAGCATATGCCGTTGTTTGTACCAATCTGTGTTATAAGGCCTGTGTGTGCATACATTCATATTTACGACTACACTTGTGTATAGGAATGTATCAGAGGTGAACGTTCCGATAAGATTTGCATCTTTTCTTAATATCTTTTGATATTTTCCAAATCTAATCTTCTAATTGCCTCATTTCGTTTCCACTTTTATGAAACCTGTCTTCCAAAGTTTGGTGCTAAATCAATTAGTAAAACCTCTCAGGAATTACAGGTATAAATCCTATGCTAAAACCCTGAATCTCTGCTAAGCTGTCTGCAAATTTCTCATTATATCGACTTTCTTTTTCATCAATCTTCCTCATTATGTTCCTCATTATGCTTTCTCATCTTATGCTTGATTCCGCAAAAGTGCACGCTTTATTTTCCTCCCATTGCAGATCATTATAACCGGGACTGCTTTGTCGACATTTTATTTCATATTCCACGTGTATTGTTTTATATATTATTATATCCAAAATGCTGAATTTTTATGCTTTGCGGTGTAAGATTTCTTACATATGAACTGGGACCTGTGAAGCTGATGCTACTGTAATGACAATTCAAGCTGGTACTTATGATATACGAGGGGTTTATGAGAAGTCTTGAACCTCAAAAAACAAAAGCAAAAATGAAAATAAAAATGGTACGAGACTTCTGATGAAGCTACAAGACTTCAAGGCTCAAAGGTCTTGAAGGCTCGAAACCTTTCACATACCCCTCATACATGTCAGTGTTCGGTGTTAATTGCACAGCGTCGGATCGAAGCGCATACTTGCATCCTTATGTCCTTTCTACATCAGGTATTTTACTATTATTTCCGTTTCCGGTCTGTAAAGGCAAACTCTTTTATATAACTGCTTTCGAGTCATGTGAGATTGTTTGCTCATCTGTTTCTGTGACTACGAACCTTTCTGGCAACATAGTCATTAACGTCCTTCCTTTGATAAACATATTTTACATGTGTAGATTCTTTTTGTCGTAGATTACTGTAACCTCTTCAAGCTAGTAATACTTAGAATACTTTTTTGAAATGCTTCTTTTTAGAGACTCTCATGATGCCATTTGACTGATGTATGCATTCTTGCTCTATAGATGAGCTTCGTCGAAGATATGTAATTGAATCTTTAGCGTTTGTGTGAATTACTGATAAACCTCTGCCTTGTTCATTTCTTTTTCGGTAAAGGCGGCCCAGTACTGATATGGAAATTTCTAATCGTAATTAATATAATTGAGTTTTAACATTAATAAACATGACCTGATCCAGTATTCAAATAGATAGTTCAAATATTGTAACGGGTGTTGGAGCATCGAGCGTATGAACGGTCATTGATTTTTGTTATAAGCAGAGAAAGCAGGGGGGAATTTCGATGATGCTAGAGCTGCATCTATATTCCCTGATTCATCTCTTTATCTGTAGTATTGCTAAAAGTCATCGAAGAATAGTTGGGTCATGGTAAGTGTTTTTGACTAAAATGCAGAATTCAAATTTTATCTCGATTTAAAATTACATAAGCAAATTTTTCATGGTTCAGCTCAGTTCACCAACCCTTTTAAAATCTAGTCGCCATCTCTTCTTTATGTTATTGAAGATTGTTCAGTAATTTCAGGTATTTCACAAACAAGCTATATCTCAAGTTATTGTTTCTGTATTCCTGTTTAAATTAGTCTTTGAGAAATAAATATTCGAAAACGTTGCCGTTCAGGGTGAGAAATAATATTAATCTTCTATTTGTAAATATATATATATATATATATATATAATATATATATATATATATAGATATATATATATATATATATTATATATATATATGTATATATTTCTAAATAATATATAGATAAATATATAAATAAATATATAAATAATATATAAATATCTAAATAAATATATAAATATATACATATTTACTAATATATACACACATGCTTATATATGTACGTGTATGTATGTGTAAGTTTACGCGGAAGTTAAACACTGCTACCACTATTTGTACAAACGAATACACACATACAAACATAGAAACTCACATTGCGAGACATAACCACACACGCACACACACTCACACACACACAGGCAGACACAATAAACACATTTCCATGATTACATGTTCAATGTACACAGGTTTGCATAGAAATACACGCACATAAATACGGATCCGCACACATAACACGGTGTAGACACAATCATTCGCCAAATAAATAAATAAATAAATAAATTAAAGAAGGATAATGAGGGGGAAAGAAACACAACAAATGAAGAAGAAATCGTGAAACACGAAAAACGAAATACAATAAAATGGAAGGTACAAAAATGGTTAATCAGATGGCTAACGGTAATTTAGTGATCAACCGATGTGATAAAGAGATTATACAACCTGTTATATACACACACTCACACACGCGTTAAACACACACTCACATGCATACACAAACGCATATACATGTAGTGTACGGATCTGAATAGATAGAGAGTTATAGGTATAAACATATAGGTTTATGATATACATACATACACACACACATATATGTATATACTTAAATATATACAAATACACAAATATATATATATCTGTGGGTGTGTGTGGGTGTGGGGGGTGTCTGTATGTGTGTGTGTTTGTGTATGTGTGTGTGTATGCACATACTCATACATATTTGACAAACATACATAGACATATTTAAGCGTATGTATATGTATATATATATATATATATATCTTATTATATATAATATATATATATATATGTTAATATATTAATAATAGATAATGTTATATACCTATATCTATGTATGTTTTCTACATGCCTATTTATTCATCTATATACATACACGAAGAAATATATTCGCATCTGTCCATGTATACACCAATTTCTTGGTACATGTATATATATATAAATCCAAATATATATACACACGTACATACATACACACACACCACACGCACGCACACATGCACACACGCAAGCTCACACGCACACATGTATATATTGACGTACATCTTTATTGATTGTTCATATATATATATATATATATATATATACATATACATACACACGCAGATATATATTTACACATTTATATATAAATGTGTGTATGTCTGTGTTTAATGTACATATACATTCGTGTGTGTATTGTGTGTATGTGTCTCTGTGTCTGTGTGTGTGTGCGCGTGATGGGATTCAGTCACAAGGTTTGTGATGTATGGTAGTTTGGTGCTAACGGAATTGCTAATTTCTCTCTTTTATTCCTCCAGGCACCCTCCTCTACAAACCACCGACAACACTTGCACTCTTTCATTCCTTCTTTCTTTCACTCCACCTCCTCCACCCTCCTCTCTCCCCCTCCCTCTCACGTACACATACTCGCCGAATTGTACACACACCTGCGCATGCTCATTCTCCCAGATGTAAGTATTCTTCGTTGATAGACCAGCACAAATGAAGTGTCTCTTCCCTCCTGCCCTTACACAGACTCACAGACACACATGCTGGTCGCCGTTGCCTCCGAAACCCACACCCTCAATTTAATGCTACTCTTATCATCGATACACATTGTCATATACCCGCAAAACAATACACACATACTAGGATACGGCATTTACACACACACAAACACACATACACACACACACGGACATAAACACACGCGCGCACACACACACATGCTTTTGTACGTATGTGTGAAAGTATGTACATTATTTGGCAAATCACCCTTCTCTCAATAAACAGGAGTGGTTGTGTGATAAGTAGCTTGCTTACCAACTGCATAGTTCCGTTTCTCTACATTAAGCACTTCACTACCATTCTGAATTCATAGTTTTCTATTCTTAAAATCATTTCTGCCTGGATATCTTTATCCATGAAGCATGTCTTCATAGTAAATCGGAACCCCAATTTTCTTATACAGTTTCTATCGAAGGTGAACCCTTATTGTTTTCACCAGTTGAAGTCAATACTTCGAGCAATTAACAAAGATTCGAATCTGATATTAGCAAATACTTAAACCTTCTCCTAGATCGTTAGCCACTACACACATTTTTTGTCTCTTCTTGTTTCTCTCCTTGTTTTTTCAATGTCCCTTTCTGTAGAAGAGCGTAGGCTCGAAACGAAAAAGACATTTTCTATTCTCGAGCGTTATACTAATACATCTGTTTGTTTTGTACACCACCTGTCTTCGTCTTTCGTTTTTTTTTCGTAAACTCTCCCTATATATATTTGTTCGCTTGTCTTCCATGATAATCTTTCCGTACGCGTTGTCCCTCCAAATCCTTTAGCTGAAATGTCATACGAATTCTCCGAATACAGCAAACTCATATGCATATTCCTGAATAAGTTTATATCTGATGTAGGCGTAAATTCATTACTGTTTGTTGAAAATAGTTTTTGAAGTCATCAACGAAATCTATAAGCATTTTAACTGAAGAACGAAGTACATTATGAACGTCGAACTTTAAGTTACACTGAAATAATCTGTTAATTGACACAACAAAGAACTTCTATACTTCTAGAAAATTAGCCTCGGTAGACGCAAACTGAAGTGAAATGACAATTACACGTATGAGATAACATTTCTTATTAATAATGCAAATAATAATCTATCTAAGATTTTATTACTAATACCTAAGCGGCTTACATTCAAAGTACTTAGATTTTAAGTAAACAACACCAGCGTATGCTTTGGCAATAGTTTTATAAATGGGTGAACTATGGTTATTTGTTTAGACTTACTCAAGTTATAAAGATATTCATGAGTTTGCAAATTTGAGTTCTAAATACGTGAAAATGGTGCAGACATTCTAGTAAATAATTTAGAAAAAACTAAATTTACGGAATCGTGTTAGATTTTAGATTCGTTAAGTTCAGGATTTAATTTTTTTTTTCATTTACTGTGCTACAAGGACAGCAGTATTGATGGGAAGGGACAGGTCGATTACATGGACCCCAGTACTTGACTGGTACTTAGTTCATCGACCCTGAGAGGTTAAAATGTAGAGGCGACCTGAGTAGATTCTGAATTCAGAACGTGAATAGCGTTGATTATTTTGGACGAGGCCCTCACGATTCTGGCAGTTTCACTTTAGTTCAAAATTTAATAATTTTTTTTCTAATTTCGAATAAGGTCAGCAGTTTTGAAGAGAAGGGTCAAATCGATTTCAACGTTCCCAGTGCTTGACTGATAATTACGCTGTTATCACCGAACGGATGGAATCGATCTTGGTAGAATTTGAACCCTGGAGGTAAAGGGCCGGAAGAAGAACCACTAAATGTTTTATCTGTCATTGTACCGGATATAATATTCCTTCCTACCATTGACACAAGGCCTGAAAATTTGGGCGAGTGGGTGGGGTTAGTCGATAACACCGAGTTCAGTGCTAGACTGGTACATATTTTATCAAGCCCGAAAGGATGGTAAGTAAAGACAACCTCGGCGTAATTTGAACTCAGAACGAAATGGCGCTAAGTATTTTGTCCAACGTGGGACTGATTCTTATTTCTTTATTGACCACAAGGGGCTAAACATAGAGGGGACAAACAAGGACATTAGTCGATTATATCGACCCCAGTACGTAACTAGTACTTAATTTATCGACCCCGAAATGATGAAAGGCAAAGTCGACCTCGGCGGAATTTGAACTCAGAATGTAACGGCAGACGAAACACCGCTAAGCATTTCGCCCGGTGTGCTAACGTTTCTGCCACCTCGCCGCCTTAACATTCTTTGTGATTCTGCCAGGTTCTAGCTTTAAGATAATGGTCTCTAATTTTCGCAGAAGGCCAGCAATTTTGCCTGTGGAGTGAGTAAACCGATAATAACGACCCCAGTTTTCAACTGATACTTATTTTATCGACCACAAAAGGAATTTTGAACTCAGAACGTAAGGACAGACGAAATGCCGCTAAGCATTGTATGCGATTCTGCCAGCTCGCCGACTTACATGATTTAATATCAGCAACATTCACTTTATCAAATTCACTCTATTTTTTCCGAAATGTCAGGCGTCTAATCTTAACTTTATCATGGGTTGCAGTATAACGGCCAGTACCTTGCTTTAGCAACTCCAACGCTGTTATTGGGTTTTTCTCCACTAACATACTAGCCCAGTGGGAGGGATAGACTTAGCCCCAGCAGAACAGAGGACACTTTATAAGAAAGCAGGAACCACCGTATGAAGCTGGATGCGTAGAAATACGGCCAGTGCATCCAAGATCTGTAATCGTAAAACAGCAGAAAACTAACCACCATCAAGAAAAAGGAAAATATGAATTGAAAGGTTTGATGCAGGATCCCCACGGTTCAAAATCGCTCACTAAATGAGCTCCCACAGGCATCAACAAGGCTTAGTCCAGAGAGAAACTGAACTTAATATGAAAGAAGCACAAAGTGGCAGGTTGGGAGATTCGTTTGCACCCCGACGTTCATCTTCACGTTTCAAATTCCGCCGGAGTCCACTTTGCCTTTCATAATTTCGGGGTCACTAAAATGAATACCAGTTTAGCACTGGATTAATTTAATAAACTTAACCCACCTCTGGCTCCGATATCACTGGCCTTGTGTCAAAATTTGAAAGCAACATTAATAAAAGACAAGGCGGTGACTTGGCGGAATCGTTTCTGCACCGGACAAAATGCTTAGTGGCGTTTCGTCTGTCTCTACGTTCTGAGTTCTAATTCCGCCGTGGTGGACTCTGCCTTTTATGGATAAAATGAATAGCAGAGGAACCCCGAGGCCGATATAATCGATTTACATACCTCCACGTAATTGGTGGTCTCGTTTCAAAGTTAGAAACCAATATTAAAGAAGCACACGCACACCCACCCACACACCTACACCCCCCACACGCATATGTACACACAGACACGCACATTACTACTCGTATTAACTAAGATGTCAGTTAATATATGAATAATTATTGATCATTAATGAATACGAATCCCAAAGCTCAGGATGGCTTTTAACGGTAATTTATCAAACAACACACATTTCGCACACAAACACACATATTCAACATAAATCTCTATTAATTCCTATCTCCCCTCCTTTCAACTTTATGGTTTTAGGCCATCCTACTAATTTGTCGACACTTTTAGTGAGAAACTTGAAGTTTTGATTGCTCCTCCAATAATTTAGCTCCTCTCACTTCAACTCTGCAACTAAACAATTTATAGACGTGAATCTTACATTTCCTCGTGCGGTTGGGAAAAGCCGGGTTTTAGTATGACCTTAAAATTAGTCTACTTTTCTTTTCTTTCTTTCTTTCTTTCTTTCTTCCTCCATTTCTTTCTTTCTGTTTCTCTCTGTATATGTATATACTTATACGTTAGATTTAGGTATGTATATATATATATATATATATATATGAATATATACATACATACAGAAATATATGTATATATATCAATATATATATATATATATATATATATATATATATATATATATATGAATATTATACATAGATACAGAACACATATATATATATATATTATATGTGAATATATATATATGTACATATATATATATATACATACATATACATATTTATATATATGTATATATATATATATATTATATATTATATATATATATACACAACATATATATGTGTGTGTTTGTGTATATGTATATGAATGCATTTATATATGTATTATATGCAGATCTATAAATATATATATATATATATATATATATATATATATATATATAAATTCACGCACACTTATATATACACACGCATTCATACACACAGTTATAATGTCTTCGTGTGTGTTTAAGTTAGTTAAGTATGAGAAGATCAGGAATAAAAATTTGTATTGTAATCACAAAAGATATTAGCAATGATAATAATATCCCATATTCCCCCATCGTTGTGTGTTGGCGTTAGCTTTCCTTTCCTTTTATTCCTTTCCGTTTTTCAACAACTTGTCGTTTGCTTCGCAAATCTATGTCTTCTGCCATTTTGAATTTCCTTCGAATCCTCTTTGATGTCGGGAAATATTGATATAGTTGCCTCTCCATGAATCAATCACATATAGACACAAAATATAAAATATCAAATAAAATAAAAAAATATATCAAATATAATAAATAAATAAATTCCAATATTTCTACTATAATCAATTATTTATATCAGCTAATCAATGTTCAAACGAGTTTTACTAACAAATGAAGATAATGTTTTTAGGAAAGGTTTCGTTTTATCGCTTGCTGATAGATTAGTTTATGTATTTTAGTCTTTTGAAATTCTAATAATATTGATCAATTTAATTGTATTTTATAGCTGTTATTGTTGTTGTTGTCGTTGTCGTTGTCGTCTGCCGTCGTTGTTGGTGTTGTTACTGCTATTAAGCTCAATATAAGTATTGCGTTCTGACTTTTCGATCGTATGATAGATGTGTCATGAACTTCATTTTAACCTCTGATTTACAGTGCCTGTGTTAAATGGTGAGCACACATGTTATATATATATATATATATATGCTCACATATGTGTGTTTGCGTGAGTGTATTTGTGTCTTTGTGAGTGTGCTTATATATAGTAAAATCGGTGCTAATGTGTTGCTTTTGAGGGGTAACAGATAAGCATTCATACGTATATACATAAGACGCTTTAATATGTCCGTTTCGTAGTGTAATTTATGCATCTCTCTCTGTCTGTCTCTCTGTATATATATATTATATATATATATATATATATATATTATATATATATATGTGTGTGTGTGTGTGTGTGTGTGTGTGTGTGTGTGTGTGTGGGCGTGCGCGAATGACTGGGGATATGTGAGCATTAAAATATCTATATATATGAACTTTGAAAAATAAAATATATTTAACAATGTTATTTGCATTCCTTTCTCTCTTTCTTTCTTTCTTTCTTTCTTTCTTTCTTTCTTTCTTTCTTTCTTTTCTTCAATCAGTCTATCTATCTATCTCTCTATTAGCCGAACTAATTTAACTTTCTAGCTATATATATATATGTATATATATATACATACATAATATATAATATATATATATATATAATATATATATAATATATATAGATATATATATATATATATATATATATATAATATACGAGTATATGTTGTTGAAAATGCACCTGAATTTGAAAAACTTCTACTGTTTGAAATAAATTTTTGTATACGTATCAAGCTAGTTTCTACATTTACTTGTTTATCAATGGGTATAAACGTACGGCAGTTAAAATAATTTAAATTTGCGTAGTTGTAAGCGTTTAGATGGAAACCGAAAAGAAACCTGTCTTAAAGATATTCATATATATTTGTGTGTGTATGTGTGCTTGTGCCTCCACCATCGCTTGACAACCGATGTTGGTGTGTTTCCGTTCCCGTAACCTAGCGGTTTGTCAAAAGACTACGATAGTATATGTCTTGGTTCAAATAACTAAAACATGTACAAGAAAAAAAGAATGAAAATCGGCGTATTCATTGGCGCAGGAGTAGCCAAATGCTTTCTACTATAAACTTCGGATCGACTAAAGCCTTGGGAGTGGATTTGGTAGACGGAAACTGAAAGAAGTCTGCCGTATGTGTGTGTGCGCGCGCGCGTGTATGTGTGTGTGTGTGTGTGTGTGTGTGTGTGTTTGCGTTTTTTACTCGACCATCTCGTGACAGCCGAGATTGGTGTGTTTATGTCTACGTAACTTAGAGGTTCGGCAAAAGAGACCGATAGAATAAGATCTAGGCTTACAAAGAATAAATCCTGGGTTCGATTTATTCGACTAAAGGTGGTGCTCCAGTATGGCCACTGAAATAACTGAAACAAATAAAAGAATAAAATAATATGTACGTGCAGGTTCCTATATTTCCTAAATTCTGTTTTATGTATGTCTTCATATGCTTATAGTTTCATGTCTAGACATGCTCTCATATACTGTAATGATAAACTTCCGTGAAATTTTACAGATTTAACTGTTCCAATGATAGCTTGCATCTGTAGTCTTCCAATCAGCTTTCTCCTTTCTAGCTTTGAGAAACTTAATTTCTCAAGATTAGTAATTAGGCAGTGCATTACATATCCCAGTGCCTAAATAATGACAGGTATATGTATGTATGTACGTACGTATGTATGTATGTAATGTATGTATGTATGTATGTATGTATGTATGTATGTATGTACGTGTGTATGCATGTACGTACGTATGTACGTATGTGTGTATGTATGAATAGTTCTATCGATATTTTTTTTACTTCGTTTTTCAATTTGGTTTACAAGATCCTTAATGTGAAACCGTGTGCTTAAAAACATCTTGTCTTGTCTATGGAAGATCAGCATGCCAATACAAATATAAGCACCTGCACTGGTTTAAAACCACTTCTTTAGTTTTTGCAACCAATTAACTTATTGATCGTTTGTTTAATTGTTTAACGCGAGGATTGAACAGTAATCGTTTGTCTATCAAATTTCTGTCGTAATTATTCGTGACCTGTTCTTTGATATGCTCGCAGTCTCCAAGGTCTGCCTTGAGTCTGTCTGAGAATAAGTCTAATCCCTATGTATATATATATATATATATATATATATATTATATATATATGCAGGCATGTACGTATGTCCTCTTTTGTTCATCCTTGTCTAAATCCTAGCCCCTAGATATCCTGATCATCTGCAGCATGTTAACTAAGGATGTGTATTCTCTTCCCAAGAACCCTATTTTAACCATACTTTGCCCCAGAGCTGTTAGTGTGTATTCTTTTGCTCCAATAATTATAGGTAAGAAGGTGCAAGTATATCATGGATAATGGATTTGCAAACTCTTCATCAATGGTCCATAAATCTCCTCTTCCACTTACCTTATGTATGTATGTAGGTATGTATGTATACATTTAAGTCTGTGTGTGTATGTGTTTGCATCCCAGTGTCTCTGCGCATACGCGTGTAATCGTTTTATGAATTTGTAAGCGTCTATACGCGTGCGTATACGCATTCCCTCGCACGTGTGTGTGTGTGTGTGCGTGCGTGCAATTGAGCGTATCTCTGTGTATATGTATGTGTGCATATGCGTAGATGTGTGTGTGTTTTGTGTTATTTTGTTCTTGTACATGTGTGTGTGTGTGCACGTGTCTTCTTGTGTTCTTACGGACTTCTTTCAGTTTCTGTCGACCAAATCTATGCACAAAGCTTTGGTCGGCTCGAAGCTACTGTGGACGGCACTTGCTCAAGGTGCCACACAGTGGGACTGAACGCTAAACAGTATTGTTATTAAGGCGGCGAGCTGGCAGAAACGTTAGCATGTCGGGCGAAATGCTTAGCGGTATTTCGTCTGCCGTTACGTTGTGAGTTCAAATTCCGCCGAGGTCGACTTCGCCTTCATCCTTTCGGATGTATATATATATATATACACAATTGCAGCGTGGAAGGTGTTTATAAGCCATGGCTTATAAACCCTTCCACGCTGCAATTGTTTTCGTTTCAGCACACGATCTCAGATCAAATTACTTGCTATGCGAGTACATCTCCTATATATATATATATATATATACATATATACATACAACATAAAGTCATATACGTGCATATAAATTTAGGGAAGGCTTTGGAGTACAAATTTGTCGGATTTACCCTATTTCTATGTAGATTGAAAAACTGAATAGCGTCAATCGATTTTCGACCTTTATTGTAGACTTATCAGAAATGTCTACTTCACTTGACCAATCCCAACGAAATAAGTAGGCATTCTGTTTATACAGAAATCTAATCCAACCGCTTTAGAGAGCTAATTTGCACACCATTAGTTTTCAACATTGTATGTAATATCAACAACCTCTCAACGGGAACCTTCCCTGCATTATAACAAGGTATGCTGTTATTGGTCGTATGTATATATATATATATTAATATATATATATTATCTGTGTGTGTAAACGTCTCAATTGTACGTATTTCTCCGTAACACACACACAGGCGCGCGCACACACACACACAGACATACATAGGGTACAAGGGTACAAAAAAGAATTCCGGAAAATGGACATAAGATGAAATAAGAACAGCGATAAACACGTAAAGTACGACTATATAATGCGTATGATTATTTCGGGTTAAAATAATAATAATAATAATAATAATAAATTTCTCGTCTACGTAATTGCAGAGTAACTCGGATTACTGTAAAATTACATTTTCTATACCTGAACATAAAAAGAAACATTTATATTTACACACACACACACACACAACACACACCACACACACACACACACACACACAACACAAGTTCATACATACATATTGCTAATATATATTCATATATAAACTTTTAAACTTTGTAAATAATCATACTTTATATATTTAATCATCTATCTATTAATACAATATTGGACTTGTATCTTTCTTTGATGATTTTTTGATGTAATTATCCTGCTCTAATTTTATAATATAATATATAATCGCTCTTATGGAATGTCTAAATACCTTTAATGTTTCAGACATTTCCCTACCAAGAGAACTTATTAGAAATTCAGTATATTGTATTCTTATTAGATAGATTTGATTAACATATATACTCATATAATCATATATATATATATATATATATATATAGTATATATATATATATATATATGTGTTGAATCAAGCAGGAATAATAGAACCCGAGATAGGAATATATGCATATTTTTGCTAATATTTTGCGGAGGTAACAAAGTGACTCGAGGTCCGCGTGTTTCGTGCGTTGCCACTTATCAAACTAGTCACAGGTCGAAGTCATGAGCGTTTATACAGTTGTTGGTAAATTCCAATCTGGTTTGTCCAAGAACTAATCACGATAACACCAATTGGACAATTCAAATAGTTTGCCCGTTATTTCGTTCAATAAGCAAATCCCATAGATCAGAGAATGAGCAAAATAATATAGAGAGAAATAGAAAGAAGGAATCTTGTGTGTGTCATCGCACATGCACATACACACACACACACTCACAGACATACACAAACATACATACATACACGGATATACATACATATATACATATATGTATGTATGTTTATATATACGTAAGTGATAGATGTATGTATATATACTCTTTTACTCTCTTTCACTCTTTTACTTGTTTCAGTCATTTGACTGCGACCATGCTGGAGCACCACCTTTAGTCGAGCAAATCGACCCCAGGACTTCTTCTTTGTAAGCCTAGTACTTAATCTATCGGTCTTTATTGCCGAACCGCTAAGTTACGGTGACGTAAACACGCCAGCATCGGTTGTCAAGCGATGTTGGGGAGACAAACATACACACACACACGCATATATATATATATATATATACATATATACGACGGGCTTCTTTCAGTTTCCGTCTCCCAAATCCACTCATAAGTCTTTAGTTGGCCCGAGGCTATAATAGAAGACACTTACCCAAGGTGCCACGCAGTGGGACTGAACCCGGAACCATGTGGTTGGTAAGCAAGCTACCTACCACACAGCCACTCCTGCGCCTATGTATATTTTGAAGATCTACAATTAATTTGAAAAATATGACATTTCTGATCGAAAAGTTGTATTTTAATGGTCAACGTATTTAAATGTATAGGATTTTAAAATTTTATAATTGAGAAGTAGACAACATGTTTAAATGAGGAAATGTTCACAAAATTCAATATCAGAAATGATAAGCAAAAAATATACAAAATGTCTAACAACAAACTATGAGTCATACTGAGTTAAGAGCGGTGGGGTGGGGGGGAGGAAGTAAAAAGAAACCTGCACGTAACAGAAAAAAGAATCCAAGATGCCCGAAGCTGTAAGAACACGTTTGGTTTGCTCAGCCAATTACAGTTCCTCTCTGAGTCGATGTTCCTGTTCTTCAGGAGAAGCTCATGAACGAAAACAACTGCACAACTCCATCATATTTAAAGCATGATCTTATTTCTGATGGTCCTGCTT
>NC_043019.1:7322392-7339892 GCF_006345805.1 Octopus sinensis | reverse complement strand
TACGAGGCTTAGAAAGAATAAGTCCTGGGTTCGATTTGTTCGTCTAACAGGCGGTGCTTCGGTATGGCCGCAGCAACATGACTGACAAGAATAAAAGGATAAAGGAATATTTATGATGTTTTCTAAGACAGTTTCTGCCTACCGAATCACACACAAGGCCAAAGGTTATAGCACTCAAAATATTATGGGACTGGAGCCGAAGCCACTTCGTTGCAAAACTAATGTTGTAACCCCAACAACCACGCACATTTGTATTTGGAATATTTAATGATTAGCTTTCTGTTTTGTGCGAGAATTTATTTGCAGAATCGAGTAAGAACTATTCAATGGATAATACTGGGTTGGACTATTATTCTAGAAGTTTCTGAAATTAACAGTTCGATGCCTTAATAACCATGCGGGAGTAGTAATGTTGAATTTCATGTGAAATATTTGAATACCGCACTGTTTCTTTTATAAATTATTTCTTTCCGTTCGGGTTACTATTTATCTGACACAGTAAAAAAGAAAAGAATCCTACTGTTTGTCTACGCTGGCCTATGGAATAACGTTTCTTCTGTTATTCGTGATCGGAAGTATATCATTACAAATATTATTAGAGAGCATTTCTAATCAAAAGCGATGATTACCGACGTTCGAAAATGTTCGTTTCTGAGCAACAGACGATTTTGGTCCTGTTTTTCGGAACATGCAAATTCCGTTTGAACATACACGTTTCTGTTTACTAATTCAGCCGATGTTATTTCGAAGGGAGAATTATCAAACAAGCGGGAATCCCTGTCGGCCATACGTTCGCATTTCTGATTTAATGACCAGGTGAAAAATTTGATGTTCCAGAAATTACTATGTCGCTAAATCAAGTTCTTTGTGCCATGGGACAGAAAATACTATTTCTTTCATCTTTAGAATTTTATCCCTACTTGAATTACGTTTAATGGAAGCGTGTCGGTTTCCATTGATGATATTATTGGCACGGTCTCTTGGAATAATAATTCCAGATTGAACACACAACCTGATTTCAATATGTGAGTTTCGTTTGAACACGCAAACTCTAAACGCAGAAGTATTGTGAATTATGCAAACCTTCGCTTCGATTGTTTTTATATCTAAGGATTCCTTTCAAAATTATGGTACTGCATCTAAATATTCCTCCACCATAAACTTCCAGAACACTCATCCATGACTAAACGACTGCAATATGACAATCTGCCAACAGAACGTTGTGAAATTCCTCACGTTCTATTCTACCGCATCTGTGGCACCCACCTTTGGCAAAACCCTGTATCAACTTCACCCTGTTCCCAGTTATACATAAATATCTGATTTACGACATGATGCGCAACATGGGAATGAATGACTGCCAAATGGTAACCCGTGGTAATACTAAATACTAATTCGTGGGAATGTATGGATATTAAGTCATTCCACGATACGAACAATGGCCGAAACAATGTCTGCAATCGGTTATGTATTTTCATTGGGCTTGTTTCCTAACCACATGGTTCCGGGTTCACTGTGAGCAATCGTCTTGTTTTATACCCTAGAGCTGACCAAAGCCTTGTAGGGGGATTTGGTATAGGAAACAGAAAGAAGCCCTTCATGTGTGTGCATGTGTGAGTGTTGTGGATGTGTGTGTGTGTCTTGTGTCCGTGTTTGTACCCTACTCCACCGCTGACGGTGTTAGTTTGTTTCTGTCTCCGTAACTTCGCGGTTCAGCAAAACAGACACAGAATAAATAGCCGGGCGCTAGAAAAAAGAGACTAAAATTGAGTTTTGCCGGTGGTGCTCCAGCATGGGACCAGAATAATGACTGAAACAAGTAAAAGATAAAAGATAAATGCGAATATTGCTTTAATCTCCTTACGCTGGACTCATCCAAGCTGCTGTAAAGACTTCTCAAGTATTTCACTGTGAATATACACGGTAGAAGCCATGTGATTAAAGTTTATTGGCTGCAGCAATATTAC
This sequence comes from Octopus sinensis, assembly GCF_006345805.1. NCBI lineage: Eukaryota > Metazoa > Mollusca > Cephalopoda > Octopoda > Octopodidae > Octopus > Octopus sinensis. The sequence continues at coordinate 7,337,925 of NC_043019.1, read as the reverse complement.
ATTGAGAACCAGATGCCATCTACCAATTTTCGTAGAATTATCGCCACACCCAATATTTGGAACCTCAACTAACCTTACATCAGATAACAGACTCTTTTCTTCGATAAAAAAAATTCCCCGAACGACATGTTCATTAGACTATTAGAATTGGTAATTACTAATTACGCAACGAAAGATTATCTTAGCTATCGATTACCATTCCCTTCGCGTAAAGCAATCTAGGAAGTAGCTGTTGGAGTCGATTTTCCATTTGGCGAAAATTGAACATCAAAATTGTTTAACACGAGTTAGCCGACTTTGCACACCACATGACTATTTTTAGCCAATAACCTATTTATACTTATTTCAGGCCACATAATGGAAAAATTATTATCGTAGATTTCTAAATTATTCTTTGGTGGAGATTAGGAACCGTATACCAATTATACATTACACATATAGCTTATGAATTCTTCGAACATCTTGTACATGGGATATTTTATTATCTAAATCATTCTGTGTACGGGAGCCATATATTTTGGGTGTTTTTTATAGCATCCTAGACAGGGACATGCGTTTAGTTTCTCATTAAGGCTTTTTCCCATTTATTCTAGGAAAAGAAAACTACGTATGGTCTCTTACAACTCTTTCATAGCGCAACATAGCTGGTTGTAGAAGATAGGGTTAAAGCGGAAAACTAAGCAGAATCGTTAGCATAACGGATAAAATGCTTGGTGGCATTTCGTCCGGCTTTACGTTCTGTATTTAAATTCCACTGAGGTCCACTTTGACTTTCATCCATTCGGGAATCGATAAATTAAGCGACTGGTCCCCTCCCCCAAAATTTTGGGGCCTTGTACCTAGAGTAGAAACGAATCGTTAGCACGACGCGCAAAATCCTTCGGGGCGCATTTCATCCGTCTATATGTTCTAAGTATAAATTCTACCGAGGTCGAATTTGCCTTTCGCCCTTACGGGGTCGATAAAATATGTACCAGTCGTGCACTGGAGTCGATGTAATCGACTTCTCTCCTTCCAAGTTCAGCTGCCCTTGCGCCAAAACGTCAAACTTATATAAAGTAGAGATGAACAAGGAAATATAGATCACATTAGTTCTTGCATATTACTCCGTAAGGAGCTTAGGGCCAAATAAATGGCAAGGTTCCAGCGTTAGCTGAAGTTGAACTAAAGACTTAAAACAGGTGACAGAAATATCTGAGGAAGTTTGTTCGACGCTCTGGGATTTATACAAACCCTTCTAATCTAGTCTAGTCTCGTACTTTGTATTTCTTTATTTGACCCGGAAGCAGGACAGGTAATGTTGACTTCGGCTGGATTTGAAATGAAAATTCAATGCACTGGAACAGCAGCTGCAAAGTATCTGTCTGATGGTCTGACGATTCTGACAGTTGAAAGTCTTGAGAATTTTGATATTATAATGATCCCTAAGGGAGCGAGTTAGCAGATTCGTTAGCACACCGGGCAAAATGCTTCGTGTTACTTCGTCCCCCCTTACGTTCGAGTTCAAATTCCGCTGAGATCACCTTTGTTTTTCATTCTTTCGGGGTCGATACTAGCTTAGTACTGGGATCGATGTGATCGACCTTTGAACTGGCGCGAAGTTCCTAAACTTGTGCCAAAAATTTGAAATCGATATTATTATTATTATTATTATTATTATTATTATTATTATTATTATTATTATCACCAAATGTAGCCAACAGATATAGGGCAACAGCAACAGCAGCGATAGCGGTGATAATAGTAGAAGTATCGCCCCTACAACCACCACAACCACCACCGTCGCCGCCACCTTCACCATCCCCGGCAAGATTCCCAATAGTAACAAGCAGAGACGCTGGCGGGTCTCGAACCACTTGTGTATCGATTTAATTGTAACCAGGTTTATGTCTGGAATTGATTATTATAATATATTATTAAGAGTGCAATATTAAGTGCTAATTAAATCATTTGGATATGGTTATGGGGGGGGGAAGAAGAAGAAGAAGAAAAAAAAAGAAGAAGCAATAAGCACTACTACTACTACTACTACTAGTAGTAGTAGTAGTAGCTGAAGGAAAGCAACAGTATTTGAAGCATAAGGAGAAGAGGAAGGAGAGGAAGAAGAAAACCAACAGCAGCAACAATGAAGAATCAGGAGAAAGAGAAGTGGTGGTGGTGGTGGTGGTGGTGGGGGCGAAGAAGTAAGAGAAGAATGGTGCTAGTTCCAAGATGAGTGGGTCGGAGTGAGAACCGAAGATGGGGAGGAGGGGAGGAGATACGAAGAAGAAGAAGAAGAGAAGAAGAAGAAGAAGAAGAAGAAGAAGAAGAGAAGAAGAAAAGAAGACGAAGAAAAGAAGAAGAAGAAGAAGAAGAAGAAAGAAGAAGAAGAAGAAGAAGAAGAAGAAGAAGAAGAAGAAGAAGAAAGAAGAAGAAGAAGATGAAGAAGAAGAAGAAGGGTGGAGAAGAATGAAAAAGAGTAAATTACGTTGATAAAAAATAAACTGCTTTAGCGGGATTCTTCTTTAGAATTTGGTATTTTAAATATATAAATAATTAAATTGATAAATATATTTATAAAAAAAAAAAAACGAAATAATTCCTCAATTGTCTTTTGAGAAAAACTACTTGGAAAGAATCAATGTTGGAAAATAAATTATGTGTATTCTTTGGAAGAAAAACCAAAAGATAAAGCACTCGGAATTTTGGAACAATTAAATATCTAAAAATTTAATTAGACAAAGGTAAGAAAGATATTAAAAAGAACCAAAAGAAAGAAAAAGCACGTGAAGTAGTTCAATTTATTTTTTTGATAATTCATTTATTGAATTTTCCATTATTAATGATCGTTGGAAATTTACGAAGCATATATTTTTTTGTTTTAGTTCTTGTATTGAGTTGATTATTAATATCATAAAATTGATTCTGTGTGATTGACTTCGTATATGTATGTGAGCGTTTACCTAGATTTTGTGTGCGCGCGTGTGTGTGTGTGAGTGCATAAATAGTGCATATGTATGTATGTGTGTGTGTATGTGTGTGAGCCTGCGCTCAGAGGAGAGTGCGTGTTCTCTTTGGTTCGAGGTGAGTAAAATGATTTAAAATATTTGGCAAAGCAGGTCATTAAAGGAACAGACGGAGACGAGAGAAAGAAAGCGATGCTAAATAAGTTCCTTTCTCTTCGCATTTATCTCATTATTCATTTTGCCATTCACAGACTCACATTCTCTGCATATTTAATAAAGTAACTAAATATATGGGCGTTAATAAATAGGTGTGTCTTTGTATAAAATTGTGTTTATATGTGATTATATATATATATATACATACATATATCACCGTGATCACCGTGACCGACCAGGCTATCAGATGTTGTTACACATCGCTGGTCACAATGCGCTTCGCATTGTTTTAGCCTCCAAATGACGCCACCCCGCAGGCCAACAGAAGAAAGAGAGAAAGTTGTGGCGAAAGAGTACAGCAGGGATTGCCACCACCTCCTGCCGGAGCCTCGTGGAGAATTAGGTGTTTTCGTTCAATAAACACTCACAACGCCCGGTCTGGGAATCGAAACCGCGATCCTACGACCGCGAATCCGCTTCCCTAACCACTGGGCCATTGCGCCTCACACACACACACACACACACACACACACATATACTATATGTATATATATATATATATTATATATTTATATATACTATATTCATACCTTTCCACTGTTCTCGGTCGGTTAACGGCTATGCGTTCAGGTGGGTAAACTGGCATTGATGTAGCAACATTTGAAATGGTGTCCAGGTAAATCCAGCAGATGAAGGCTAATCAATTTTACATTGACACACGTATTTGAAGAGTCCGAAAACTAGGTACTGGATTATCCTATTCTGGGTTGTCCATTTATATAATGGCCTTCATAGAGGTAAGACAAAATTGTTCATGTTTGTTACACTCACACGTCTTTTTGCACAGTGAAACTTTCGTATAGCATCGTAAATGTATCGACTGCTATTTCCAGTAAATATTGGTGCCCTGTTGTATGTGGCTTCTCTTGTACGTTAGCAGAGGTAATTGTTTGTTTCGACCCTGTAATTCTATAGATACATTGATAGATTTGACTCTACCTTCACTGAAACAAGTTCATCAACTTTTATCTTTTCGGAAGATTCCCCTTCTGTCTCACTTTCGTCTAATTATCTCTTCTTGCCCTTACTCAATGTGGAATCTAGGCTTTATGATATTTTTTAACAACAATTATATTTTCATATTTATAGAATGTTTTTCCTCCCCCACGCTTTCTCTCCGTGGATTGCCTTCTTCCATTAACTTTAACCGTTTTTCTACTTTAGCCCTCTATGCAATTCCTATTTCGCACGCACTCCTTCACCATGTGCATCATATCTCGCAGTTAAGGATACTTTATCAGCAAGGGAACGTGAAATTCTTCGATTTAACTTCGCATTTGTCAGTGAAACGAGTGATGCATGATATATAAGTCCATAGTTTGCCGTGTGGTATATGGATTTAATTGCTTTAAATTAAGCTTTTCCAGCTCCTGATATCTGTATAGTAGAGGGCGGATATTTTGCCAAGGTTAGCAGAGAATCTTCATGTGTTATCAACCTGGCACCAATATGCTCACCAACAAAGACCGAAGATTCGGTGCAATTTCCACTATGCAATTTTTTTAGATAATCAATGTTGCACGATATTCAGAGATTTTAATGATCTGTAGCACTTGACATCAGAATAAATAAAAAAAAATATATTAGCTATTAGCGGCGGATCCTACCTTTTGTAACGATTATTAATTTGTACGTGCAATTTAAGTCGGATGTGTTGTAAAGAACGTCGTTGACTGCAGTCATCGTTCTGAGAATCATCTCGTTTTAATACTTCTCACGTTAGGTGTTAAAATGCACCAATCATATCGGTTCAAGAAATGTTATGATCACCAGCAGATTGAAATGTATGAAGTGATTTAGAGTATATTGCTCATCATGAGTGACAGGCACCTATGAAGAGAATGCCAGATATAGTTTAACTCTAACTAAAAAATGATATCGCAAAAAGCTTGCGAGCTTTGTATAAATTAGCAATTAGTAACTGAAACAGTTTTAGTAAGAATGTTATTTTCCAAGTCCATTTGAACTTGGATTTGTTGTTAAGAACTCTCTAGACCACGGTAACCGTCCTGAGGTCGGAATTATCAAAATTTTATAGAACACTAGCAGTATCGCCCGGCGTTGCTCGGGTTTGTAAGGGAAATAACTATAAAGCATTTTTAGAGGTTATAGCCAAAAAAAATGGAAAAAAAATTATGGTAAATTTTGGTTAAAACGGTCGAGTTGCGTCCCTTAGACAGTCTGTTGTTTGTGTTTATGATTCTCGACCCCATGTCGAATTTATCGATTTTTCTCAGAACTGGGGGAACTTTTCAAAATTTTCTTTGCGTTAGTTTTGAATTATGGCATTGGGCTATGTGTGTGTTAAGTTTCATCAGAATCGGTTGAAAGCCGTGGCCAGGGTGAGGGTACAAGCTAACAGACACACAGACACACACACACAGACAAACTGCCGTTTATATATAGAGAGATATTTTTCATGAAGAAGCGCCCTCAATAATGTAATATTTATAAATCTCAAAAATATTTTTCTTGTTATATGAATAAAATGTAAATAGCCTGGAACGGAGTCAAATCTTAGCGAAATAATTTTCAAAACGAAATAATTACGTCAATTCAACATGGTTTTCGAATTTTGCTCAAAGCAAATAAAATCACTTGCAAAATAAACAAACTTTATATGGTTAGAGGAACAAATCGAAATTACAAACGACTACATTCATGAAGTTGTGGAGGTACATGGCCTAGGGGTTAGAGCAGCGAACTCGCGGTCGAGGGATCGCAGGTTCGAATCTCAGACCGGGAGATGTGTGTGTTTATGAGCGAAACACCTAAGCTCCACGCGGCTCCGGCAGAAGTTAATGGCGAACCTCTGCTGACTCTTTCGCCACAGCTTTCTCTCACTCTTTCCTCCTGCATCTTGCAGCTCACCTGCAACGGACCGGCCAAGGAAACCGGGAAACCGGCCCTTATGAGCCAGGCGTGGCTCGAGAAGGGAAAAAAAAACATTCGTGAAGTTAGTACCCCATTATTGTAAAAAAAAAAATATGTTTCAGCAATAACCTATATGAAAGGGTTGGAAATGCAATAGGATAGGGACAACCAAAGAATTGGAAGTCAATTACTTAAATAGAAAGAAATTGTATTTATTCATTATATTTTTCGAACGATTCAAGAACACCGCTGATTGAAATTATAGTTTTTTATAATGATTTCACAGGGCCAGCGATTTCGGGGAGGGAATTAAATCGATTACATTGATCCCAGTAATTGATTGGTACTTAATTTATAGGCCCTAAAAGGATGAAAGGCAAAGTGGACCTCGACGGAATTTGAACTCAGGATGCAAAGACGATCGAAAATGCTGCTATTTTGCCATGTCTGCTAACGATTCCGCCAAATTAGCACCTTGTATTTTAAAAAGAATTCTTAATACTAATTTCGAATTTTTTTACAAAGCCAGCAATTTACGAGCATGCGTAAGTGGATTGCATCGACCCTAGCGGTCAACTAGTACCTTATTTTATAGTTCCCGAAATTTTTCAAGACAAGGTGAACCTCAGCGGAATTTGAACTCATAACGTAAAAACGGATGAAAAGCCGCTAATCATTTCGCTCGGTGTACTAACGATTCTCGCACCTCACCGCTTTTTATTGTTTTTAATCTTAACGTTCAGAACAGTAAAAGAACAATGTGTCCAGGTAAAATGGCACACTCATGGCTAGAGTAGCTGTCTATGAGACCACTTGCGATAAAAGAACTACTTCAGTAACTATTTTTGAAGCTGCGATAACAAGAATATTATGAGAGAACTGTGGAAAGAATATGGACACTTGAAAGTTATTCCTAATGAAATGTCTCAAGATAAGATTGACCAATTCTCAAGACTAAGTCTCAAAGACAGAATATATTTAACTAGTTTTGATAAGTCTTACGATGTTGATATTGAGGGTGATTAATATGACTGGCGTGTCGAAGAAATTGAGAATGGCAGTGTCAGTATCACATATTCTTGCTTACGCAGAGACGTACATAAATGCGTGGACACATACTGCCAGAAAGGCAAGCACATTACTGGAGTTACATAATACATAGACACCATAATTACACACAAACACACACTTAAACACGCAGACATACAAACATATACATTTACACACGCAGACTTGGATTTGTAGCTAACAAGCATAATATATATACAAGTCTCAAGAATCTAGGCACCTCAAATCCTGAAGACGCATTATAATACAAGACGCATTTTAATGGATAAAACTTGGGAGAAATTTTGAAAGGATATAGAATAAGTAGGAGAGACAAAAATAGTGCTTCTTGGCCTAACGGCCCTTAATGCTTGTCTTCGCCGATTGTTTACTTTTTACACCCACACTTGCTGTTTGTTCGTTCGAAGTCCAAGCTCTTCATAAATTATACATTTTAAAAATTTCTGGATGGTGCTATTTTATGAAGGTTATTATTATATATGTGCACACAAACACACACACACACACACACACACACACACATATATTTGAATATATATGACAATTATTCTATCGCCATAATTAAACTCCGAGTTTCGGATGTCGGGGCGGAGACATATATTTACTACTATGTTAAATTATTGTAGAACAAAATTTGGTCAAATGCGAATTTGTCGTTGAAAACTGAAAATAGGGAGTAATTAACAGTCGACAAATGTGAAGGTGTTAGACGTCTTTTGGTATTATTTCCCGTATTTGTCTCTCGTTATGTGTTCACGCATTTTTCACTTGGTAATGTCCTGTACTTGATGAATTTTATATTTATATATTTATAACCGAACGCCACGCAGTCTTCCCCACAGTCATTATATACATATATATATATATGTATATGTTATGTATATATATATATATATATATATATAAAATTCAACTTACGTTGAAAGATAAAAGTTTATTTTAGAAGTTTGTTTTAGAAACGTGTATTTTAGGTAATGAAATGATTTTATTCTCATAATAATATAGTATGAACAGCTATGAGACCCGAAGTCATATCTCCGTGATTACACGACAAATTCCTGTGCGAATCAAGGATATATAAATCTAACTTTATACATCTAGTTGAATTTAACGTATGATAGCGTCTTAAAAGCGTAACTCCATGCTTGTTTGACATTTTCAGTCAGAAATAGTTTTGCAAAACTGTTTTACGTGGGACTTACTACACTTTTGAAAACTACTAAACGGTTGTACCACGCTTTGACAATTTTCAAATAGTGGCATCTGAAGCAGCTGGAGGTATGTTAGTTTGACCAACTAACTGATATGTCTTAGAAAATTAAATAAGGGATTTTAAATTCTTAAACGCAGGATAATGCTAATAATATAGCCTGAACAGGATCAGCTACCTCTATTTTGCAGAAAAAAATTTTGGCGACCGGGTATGAGATTCGAACTCACACCTCCGTGATTACGCGTCGAGGAGTATGAAAGATTTGGACATTAAAAACTTTATGTTTATGTACAGTTGGTTTAGTTATGATAAACGTCCGACACGTGTTTCGAACGCATTAACTGCAAATAGTTGCATATTTATATGCAGCAATTTATGCATTATTAGTAGGATCTCTTCAGTGTGTTTAAATAAGACATTGTTCGAAGCGGAATGCCCTTCCGTTATTAGTTTGAATTAGGTTCAGTAGCATAGTAGTAAAAACCATTACATAGAGAAGTATCTGCCTGAATACTATACCCCTTCTTTTATGATGTATGTAAATATACACACAACACATGTATATATAATATATATATATTATATATATATATATATATATATATATATATATATTATAACGGGAAGCTTTATGAAAATAAACAATAGACGAAGGCAGGTGGAATACAAACAAACAATTGTATTAGTATGGTGCTCAGGAATATAAATAAAACAAGTCTTTTACGTTTCGAGCCTACGCTCTTCAACAGAAAGATACACAGAAAAGAAACACGGAGAGAAACAAGGAGAGAAAAAAATGCGTGCAGAAGCTAGCGAATCAACATGTGTGTGTGTGTGTGGTGTGTAGTAACAATAATAAGATATAAATATATATGTACATATATGTTTGTATATATATATATATGCATATATAATCACAGGACACCAATGAAAGTAAACAACATGAAATACGAAAAAGGAAAACATGGAATACGACCTATTATGTGGACAACGAAAGAAACAAAGGGAAAACAAGACAAGCAACATAAAGACCGACCCTTCATCAGTTGTCGGCTGTTTTCCTACTTCGTATCTCGAGCATTTCACAACAGGATACATTTTCGACATAACAGTTGCTCCCGCAAAGGAAATTAAATGAAATATAAACACACATATACATATATATTCACACATACACACGCACATATATATCTGAAACTGTCTTGATTCAAATAAATAAGTTTTGTCGCATTGTTAGTGAGTTGATTGGATTCTGTGTCGAACAAAGTTTCAGAAAATCTGAAGCCAAATCATTCATACACACACTACGATACATACACATACAGACATGTACATGTTTGTGTGTGTGTGTATGTGTGTGTGAGTGTGTGTGTGTATGCGTGTGTGAGTGTGTGTGTGTATGTGTGTGTATGTGTGTGTGAGTGTGTGTGTGAGTGTGTATGTGTGTGTGTATGTGAGTGTGTGTGTTGTGTGTGTGTGAATCAGCCATTCATACGTTGTTTTTATACATTTATATTGAGCCCTGAATATCTACTTACACACATATACAAAACACACACATACACGTACATATAATTAAATAATATATATACATACATATAGAGATATATAAGTATATATATATATATATATATATATATACACACACCACTATATATATATATATATATATATATATAATATATATTATATATATATATATATCCATACATGTGTATATATAAACATATGCCTACATATATATATGTATATATGCATATATATTATTTATGTATATGTGCGCGTATGTATGTGTATGTGTGTGCAAGCATATATATATATATATATACATACATATTAGTACATTTATATACCTACCTATCTAGATGAGTATGTATGAATCTACTTTTATATGTAATACACGGACAATAACACCTCTCTCTCTCCCTCTCTATCCCTCCCTCTCCCTCTCTATCACTTTCCCTGTATATCTGTCATTCTCTCTACAATCTTAATACATATACCCATACACTGATATCAACAGACGTATATACATATCTGTAAACAAATATATATATATATATATATATACTCATATACATACATATATAGAAACATTCAGATGTACATTCATACATATATACATGCATGCATAAATATATACTTAAATGCATACGTACATACATAACAATACATACATTCATACTTATATATATATATATATATAATATATATATAATATATATATATATATATATATATATACTAATCTGAGAGAACAAGACTAAATGAGATTTAATTGATGCCAATGAAAGTATGAGAAAGGACTTAGTTGAAATAATGGTAAGTTCTGTCACTGAATAACAGAATTTTAACCAGTATTGATTACTTATTTTCGGTAGATAATTACTTTGGAGGACCTACTTGAAAACATATATTTCCATATCGTATATACATCTATATGTATATATGTATCCCTATATATATGCATAATATGTATATCTTTATATTGTATCTGTATATATATAATATATATATATATATATAAATATTATATATATATGTTTATATACACACGTGTGTGTGTATTGCATGTATATGCAGACAGGCCCACATACAAACATTCAAGTATATATGTTTAAGGAGAAAGAAAAAGAGAGAATAAAGTAAAGTAAGAAAACCAGAGAGAGAGAGAGAGAGAAGGCTGGATAAATGGATAGAATGAAAGAGATTGAAAGGAATAATTATAATGAAGTAACCAAAAAAGAAATGGAAGAAATGGGCAAAACATTGAAAGAGTCGCAGGAAAGAAAGAAGGACAATAGAATCCAAGATTGAAAAATAAGGGACAGAGAATGAAATGAAGGGAGCAGAACGGACAATGGTGAAAGAGATTATGAATTTGAGATGAAGAACGAGCGAAAGTAAAAAGTTGTGAAAGCAGAGCAGAAGAATGTAATAATGAAGGAAGGAAGACAAACGTTTGAGACACTGAAAGAAGGCAAGTAACGATGAATGAAATTAGAAAGAATAAGTTCGGAAAAATAAAGATGCTGGAAAGCATATATTTTACCTCTGCGAAAATTGAACTCAGAGCGCAAAAAGCGGACGAAATCCCGCTAAATAGTTTGTCCATTGTGGTCACGATTCCACCAACTCACCGCCTTCGGAACAGAGTAAAAATGATAGAACAAGTGTAAAATGTTAAGAAAACTGAAAGACATGATGGTGGAAATAGAAAGAATATGCAAGAAAAAATAAATCGGGATGTGTGGTTTCTGGATTTCTCCAAACGCGTGGCGTATGAACAAGATGAACCAACGCTATGTGATTGCTTTTGGTAAAAAAAAAAAAGGGTTTAGCACTATGTGGACACCCTAATACTAAAAAAGAGGGATTACCACTATGCGGACACCCTAATACTATAAATAGATGCGCTATGGTCTTACCACTAAGAATTGTTCTCGAGAAAATTTTAGCAAACACGTTTCTGGTGTTTCCTAAATTTTCTAGAAAACAATTCTTAGTGGCAAGACCATAGCGGCTCTACTTCTAACATTAAGGTGTCCACATAGTGGTAATGACTCCTATATGTATGTAATGCTATTTACTGAACCTCTGCTTTTTAATATGCTAGACCACTGGTGTTAAATTTATGTTATCAAATTAATATCCAATGTTTCACCCTAATTTTAATTCTAATTTTAAATATATATATATATATATATATATATATATATATGTTAGTCCAACGACTGATACAAGTAAAAGAGAGAAAACAGAAGGAAGGAAACGAATTTCGAAACGATGAAGAACTGAAGTCTTACACAATGTTTTCGAAGTTTTAATCAATTTGGATTTCGGAATTGTATTTCCCGTGCTTTTAGTGACAAGATTTATCTTTAACGTTATTGACGATTTCTTTTCCATTACGATGTTGAAATTTAGTTGATTGGAATAGAATTTGTCGACTCGCGTCGTTGTGTCTGCTAGACCCTATTCAAATATATTGTAGCTTATTCAATTTTTAGACTTTTAAGACTATTTATTAACCAGTGTTGTAAAACTTGGTCGGTTTCGTGTTTTCAATTTTCTATTGGAAAAGACGATGTTGAGGATGATGATGATTGTGATGCTGATGCTCTTGATGATGTTGGTAGTAATGATGGTAGTGATTGTGGTGATAATGAGGATTATGATTGTGGTAGTGGTGGTGATGATGATGATTATAATGATAATGGTGAATACAGCGGATTAATTTGGTATTGATTATAATAAACAAGGTTGGATCTCCGTCGGTTACGGCGACGAGGGTTCTAGTTGATCCGATCTACGGAACAGTCCGTTCGGGAAATTAACATGCAAGTGGCTGAGTACTCCAAAAAAGTGTGTACCCATAATGCAGGATAAAACACAAGTTGATAAGGCTGGCCCATCGATTCACAGGTACAGTTTGCCAGCTGAGCGAACAAGTGCAACACGGAGTAGAACGTCTTGTTCAGAGACACAGCACACCATTTAATATTATAGCCACCTGCTGCCTACATAAGTTGCTATTTTGTTAAACTGTCGTATGTCCAAATTTGGCCAAATTCGTTTTTGTTTCCAATGTTTACTTTTGCTTAAAAAAGCCGGTTCTTTTGGTCAAACTATCGTATTCCCAGCTGCTTCAGGTGCCAAGATATCAAAAATTGTCAAGTGTTGTACAACAATTTTACTATGGAATGGTGAAACTATTTTTTTGGTTCTGAATAAGCAACGTTTTGGACTTACGACACTTTTGCATAATAGCAACGATATAATCCGTAGATTCTTTTACCAATACCGTGTGGCGTACACTATTCGATTAAATTCCTTGGAATGCCGTTTTTAATACCACCGAATGTCAGTGTTTGCAACTTCTATCAGTTGTAGCTTCCTATTGTTCACACAGTGTGTAAAGAATGAGGTTTGCTTTCATAGACGTTATGCTTCATAGATAAGCGCTTCAACATGGTCTCCATGTATAACGCGCATGTATTTATATTTATTCATGAACCGTTACCCAGCGCGAATTTAGGTCTGGACTTGTTATTAAGTTTCTTAAATTGGTAGTGCAGTTGTAATAATATTTTTGCTTGGAATGGTTCTAATAATAAAGTCTATTTTACAGAAATGTTTATAGTAAATTTGTGTGAAACATCTCTAGTGTAAATGAATTTCAGGTTATTTGTATTGTATAGTTTGTTGCTTAATCCTATTTCATTCTAAAGGAAACCTTTTATAAATATTTCATTTACCGGAAGATTATTCCACCGCACGATTAGACGGGGTTTATACGTAGCTATTTTTCGCGAATCATATTATCGAATAGCCTCCTCGGTTTTAACCTACTCGGTAATTAAGCATAGCATGAGTAACTGCTCACCGTATTTGGACAATAAAACTGCAAAAAGCAATACTGTCTCTTATACCAGCTTAACGGGAAAGTCATTCAGTAGGTGATTATACCAGCTTACGAGAAATTACTAACCTCCTCACGAGAAAAGTATTACTTCTCTCTCGAGGCACAGTTTGATGGAAGAGAGTCAACGAAAATTGTATAGAATACGTAGGAATGGCTGTTCTAGGCAACAATTATTGAAAATGGTGTATTATTGCCATTTATAGATCATAGTAAATATATATATAATCTTAGCGGGCGCAAAGGGTCGAAATACTTGAGATAAAAAAAAAGCCTGTTCACAGAACTAGAGTAAAAAGACACAATATTATTTTATTCTTTTACGTGTTTCAGTCCAAAGACTTCAGCTGTGATGGAACACACCGACGAAGAAGAAATTAAACCGAACAAAGCCACCCCAGACATAAGCATGTATATCTATCTATCTATTTTTCTGATTGCCTGTCTGTCCGTCCGTTTGTCTCTATATATCATATATATATATATATCACACACACACATATTATATATATATATATATATATATATATATATGCATATTTTAATATATATATGTAGATATATATATATATATATATATATATATGCATATATTTATATATGTATGTGTATATATAAATGTATATACATCAAATACACACACACACATATGGTATATATATATATATAAATATATATATATGCATATATTTATATATGTATATGTATGTGTATATATAAATGTATATACTCAAATACACACACATATGTATATAATATATATATATATATATATATATATATATATATTATATATATATATATATATATTATATATATATATATATACAAGTAATCATTGTGCATATAGTCCATAATCGTAACTAGTAGATTCACGTGTTTATTGCGCGAGCAATGAAGCATTGTTGGTGAGAGAATGTTTACGTTACGGATTTTATGGTTGAAGTTTATTGATCTGCGAAGAAAATATGGAAACTAAGCTTAATAAAAGCGTAGCGTATGGCCCATTGGCAATTAAAACAAATCTTCTTTGTCTCAATATATCCGGAACGTAAAACAAATCGTCATAATTGATCGAAACAACTCAACTGTGTATTAGCAGACCATTCCAATGAGAGGATGATTATCAGTAGAGATTTATTTCTTAAATATCATTTGTAAACCAATAAACAGCTTTTAAGCTACAATGCCAATGTCCTCATCACTAAAATTCCTTGTAAAAACACTTTGAAAGACCTGCTTAGCAATAGCAGTAGTTTTCTTGTGTTTGGTACATATAGCTGGTAAAAGATGAACTGCCTGGCAGATGATCACATCACCAAACAAGATTAATTACCAAAAATAATAGAAGCTCAATCCGACAACCGTCCATCAACATAGAACTGTAGAACTGCTCATGCGCCTTAGTGTTCCTTTACATTCAATGAGGAAGATAAGGCGCTGTCAGAAATTCATGGATCCGGGGAAAATTTGATATCGGGTCTAATATTAGCGATAGCATTTACAGATACATTTTTTGCTTGGATAGCCTCGCATGTGTATTGTATTACATGATTACAATGGCGCTGCAGCATGCATCGATTATTCTATGCGATTATAACGTACAGGAACATTAAAAGGTATGCATATATGCAAACATATACATGCATAAAAGTACGCACACACACATATATATGTATGTGTGGATATAGATATAGATACAAACATAGATAGATAGATGCACACGATACGATATAGATATAGATACAGAGATGGAGATATATACAGAGAGATAGACAGATAGATAGATAAGTGG
>NC_043019.1:7319757-7322292 GCF_006345805.1 Octopus sinensis | reverse complement strand
CTAAGTTTCTTAACAGTCATTCATTAAGCAAAAATCAGCTTTAAACAAAATTTTTAGAAAATATATTTCAAACCAAATGTTCATTAGGCGAAATGGAAACAAATATGAGAGTTATAACAAATTAATTCTAAATGTTGCAAGACTTAACATTAAATGAAACCAAATAGTTCGTAAGCAATCGAAGGAAACAAATGGAACATATTCGTTGTAAGGAGTTTACCTTCGATGTTGTTGTTGTTGTTGTTGTTGTTATTATTATCATTATTATTATTATTATTATTATTATTATTATTATTATTATTATTATTATTATTATTATTATTATTATTATTATTATTATTATTATTATTATGCCCACGGGCATATGGCGTGATGGTTAGCGGGCTACTAACCCCAAGATTCCGAGTACAATTCCAGGTAGTGACCTCAATAATAATAATAATAATAATAATAATAATAATAATAATAATAATAATAATAATAATAATAACAACAACATCATCGAAAATTACTTTAGGAATGAGAACCCAGGTTCGAAATTTCCCGAAGACACCTGATGAAGGCTGGAGGGTATATCAGCCGAAACGTCGTGTTAACACGATGAGGAAATATCCGTCAAATGTAAATAATGTACATAATTCTTCATCTCTTGAATATAGAACTGGGAATGAATCAATGATGATGATCAATGGAATGACCAGGGATACTACACACTACATGGTAATCATCCCAGGAATACGCACTCTGATCTTAGAAAGTCATGTGATTTGTGGAAATGCACGTAACGATGCATAAAATGTTTATAAGTTGTATACTGGTGGCACGTGGCCTCGTGGTAGGAGCAGTGGACTCACGGTCGAGGTATCACGGGTTCGAATCTCAGACCGGTCGAAGATTGTTTATGAGCGAAAGACCTAATTTCCAGGCGGCTTCAGCAGACGGTAATGGCGAACTTCTACTGACTCTTTTGCCACAACTTTCTCTCACTCTTTCCTCCTGTATCTAGCATCTCACCAGCGATGGACTGGCGTCCCGTCCAGGTGGGTAACCTATACGCCAATGAAACTGGGAAATCGGCCCTACCCTTACGAGCCAGGCATAATACGAGAAGGAACAATCAACGGCAACTATTCTATACTAGGATTATTATTATTATTATCATTATTATGATTATTATTATTATTTTATTATTATTATTATTTATTATTATCTTATTATTATTATATATAATAATATTATATATATATTATATATATATATATATATCACATCTATATATATAACACACACACATAGATATATATATATATATATATATATATATATATATATATATCACCTTATTTGTATATTTGAGCTGTGTCAATAATTTTAAGAAAAGAGCTAAATATAAATAATAATACTTTTTTATTGTTCTACAGAGCAATATTTCATCTTCTAATCAAGGTTTCTCCATATCCAAGATTTATTTGAGATTTGTCTAGTATGTAACCTTTTGTATCTTGCATTTCATAGAGAGAAACACTCCCAGTTATTTGATAGATCGAATTTTTTCGATGTTACAATAAACCATATGTTCTAAATTATTTCAGTGAGCAAATGATTCCATCTGTCACTAAATAATTAGTTCTCTGTAATTATTCATCTGATAAGGCATCACCATTTTATGTCCATAAACAAAGATTAGAAGGAAAAAAGAAAAAAATGTTATTGTAAACACATTGGAAACAACTCAATTTTTCATTGAGAAGAACAAAAGTGAAAGAAAATTAGAATTAAGAAATGTCTTCTGAAATATTCTGACATCTATTAATATCATCTTCAATATTTTAAAGATTGAAGTGAAAATATAGACATCTGCGCGAAAGATTTATGTTTGTGAAATGTGTGTCTGCTTACGTGTGTTTGTGTGAGTATAGGTACACACACACATACATATATATACATACACACACACACACACACACACAACACACATATATATATATATATATATACATTATGGCTGCCCTCTCGTTATCGAGTATGGCCATTGTACGAAGCTTAACTGTTACTGGTGCTGTGATCGAATGTGACTTTTTTTCCCAGCTAAAGATCTACAATAGCTTGTACAAAATTAGCAACTAAAACCTTTACTGGTAATGGCCGGCTGTAGTTGTAACTGGGCTCCATGTACCTTTGCATGTCATTTAAGTCCTCCTGCCGAATTACACTCTCTTCCACATATACATACATACATACATACACACATCTATGAACCGTTCGTGCTATGCAGTGTGTCACCGACATTTAATAGTTAGTGGAGCCCTTCTCCCTCCTCGCTTAATGCTAGTAAACAGAAGGAAAAAGTAAAAGACACACGAGAAACCATACAAGTCGAACTTTATTATTGGACAGGGGGACACTCAAAGGCAAGTCTTTGAGAAGCGGCCCAGTTCAATCATTCCGACTTCCTTGGAAGATATATGCAAAGAAATACGTTATAAATATATGTGTATTTATATAAATACACGGTTCCTGGTTCAGTCCCACTGC
>NC_043019.1:7312257-7314757 GCF_006345805.1 Octopus sinensis | reverse complement strand
GCCAACCGGCCAGCCAGCCAGCCAGCCAGCCACACCGCCCGCCTCGCAGCCGGCCAGCTTACTATAAACATATTTTCTCCGTCACTTCGACACACTGGAACTTCCTTCTCTGTATATTCTCCCTCATTTTGATACACACTCACACACACACACACACATATATATATTTATATATATACATATATAAATGTATATATTCACAGATATGTATATATATATATATATATATACAGAAATATACATACATATCTGTGAATATATACATTTATATATCTATATCTATATATATATATATGTATATATATACGTATATATATACGTTGATAGATAGATATACAGGAAGATAAACAGACTGATGAGTACGCGAGCATTTTCCCTATTTGTTCGTGCGTGTATGTCTGTGTGTCTGTGTCAGTGAGTGTGTGTGTATGTATGTGTGTGTGCGCGTACGACTGTGTGTTTGTGTGAGTGAGTGTGTGTGTGAGTGAGTGTGTGTGGGGATGAGCGAGTGTATGTGTGTAAACGTATTGGATATTCTTCATTATCCTCCGCTTGGATTTATTTCACTGGCGAAAAGAATATGCTCTCCTTGAAAGATGATCCTCTCCCTTGCAATACAAACCACCAAGCAATAAACCAGCAAGTGACATATACCTAGCCACCTACCTACCCACCTACCTACTTAACTACCTACCTACATACATACATACATACATACACACACACATACAAACACGTGCACATAGACACACACATATTCCATTATTCTATTATTCTATTGCTCTTTCGTTTTTCTCCCTTTTCCTCTCTTTCTCTAATTCTCTTTATATACACTTCTCCCCTCCCGTCTTCTGCTTTCTCTAATTTTTTCCTGTTTCTTTCACCATTTTCTCTCTGTCACATTCTCTTTCTCCCTCGCTCTTACTCCTTTGCACTCTCCTGGCTCCCACGTGACCATCGGTCATCTTTCTCACATTTCCTAACTTGTGTTTCTTTTATTCCTTCTAATTCAGATGGACGAATCGATCGAAGTTATGTCTGTCTCTTGACCAAGCGTGCTTCTCCGCATTCCCCACCTCACTTCGTTTAGGTTTAACAGCGCTTCCTGTTGCTTTCACTGTCCTGTTTTGTTAACGACTTTGACCCTTTGCAAAATCCCAAATTTGTATTTGATTTGATTTGTTTTATCGAAGGAGTACCTTCTCGTTGAATTACTCGAAATACAGATAAGAAAAAACAGCCGACAACTGATGAAGGGTCGTTCATTATGTTATTTGTCTTGTTTTCCATATGTTTCTTTCGTTGTTGCAAAAAAAGTTCATATTCCATGTCTTCGTATTTCGTATATCATGTTTTCGTTTTTTTAATGTTGTTTACGTTCCGTGACGTCTTCTGTCTACATATGCATATGTATATATGTATATATGTAAGTATGTACATATACGTATGTATATATGGACATATATATATTATTTATATTATATATATGTGTACCTATATACGGAGTAGTTACTGAGTACGACCGTTTCAAGCGGCTACATTTATTTGAACAATGGAATCATTACAACAATTTAAAATTCAGTCACATCTTCAGCTGCACAAATACATAAACAGAATTTTAGCCAGTCGCACACAGTAATATAATTTTTTCTCAAATACTTCATATCTTGTTTCTTATTTTGATATTATTCACCTTACTTCGAACTGCGCGGATAATACCAGAGTAAATTTGTACTTCAACTTAAGTAACTAATTCAAGTGAATCTCAATAATTTTATATATGTGTAGTGGTGCGTGTGTGTGTGTGTGTGTTTGTATATATATATTATATATATATATATATATATTGTTGTATATAGGAATGGTCATTTGCCAGTTTGACCAATAAAAACACACGTGTTGATTTGCTTCAGCTTTATCTTTTTGGCAAACTGACCAAATATATTGTGCGTGTGCTTTTATTGGCCAACTATATATATATATTATATATATATATATATATATATATATTATATTATATATATATATATATATATAGTATATATATATATATGACGGCTACTTTCAGTTTGTGTCTACCAAATCCACTCACAAGGCTTTGGTCGGTCCGAGGCTATAGTAGAAGTGACTTGCTCAAGATGTTACATAGCCTGACTGAACCCAGAACCATTGGGAAGCAAGCTTCTTACCACGCCGCCACGTCTGCACCTAGACATTCACGCATATACGTCCGTTTGTTTCATGTGTGTATGTTTTATTTGTCTTGTTAGCTTATGTATGTTTTGTTGTAGCCGTGTCGCTTGTGGTGGTTATCGAAGTAACGATGTCAATAGAGGCTAATTATCAAGTTATGTTTACATATTCGACAAGAATTTGCACTCTGTAGAACACAGTCAATCAATAGACTCAGCGAATTACAAACAATATAGTTTTATTGCTTTTTAACACCACCGCTGTCGAAGTGTCTAACTTTAAAGCGGATGTATGTTGTTCTTGAGGT
>NC_043019.1:7302257-7309757 GCF_006345805.1 Octopus sinensis | reverse complement strand
AATAAAACGTCATGACTTCAATAAAACAAGGCGAAGTAGACAATGCTGCGTCGGTGGTCTTGTGCCGTATCGAATCTAGAGAAATAGATATGCTCACGAGCTATCGATCTCTAGCTTAATATTCGATATCAGGATGGAGAAATAACAAACTCCGTTAGCACAAGCAACAGAATTAAAATGTATCACTTTTGTATTGGACTGGACCCATTTTCGTTTCTATTCCTACAACTGGACCCATTTTCGTTTCTATTCTATTTTTACTTGACAAGGAGTTTCATGATAGAAATATGTGAGAAATACCTATTTCTTTACTCCCCACAAGGGGCTAAACACAGAGAGGACAAACAAGGACAGACAAACGGTTTAAGTCGATTATATCGACCCCAGTGCGTAACTGGTACTTGTTTAATCGAGCCTGATAGGATGAAAGGCAAAGTCGACCTCGGCGGACTTTAAACTCAGAACGTAGCGGCAGACGAAATATTGCTAAGTATTTCGCCCGGCGTGCTAACGTTTCTGCCAGCTCGCCGCCTTATATGTGAGAAATTCACTCTTATTTTCGTGTTTAAAATGTACCCTGTAGAGCTAAGTACTGTGCTACCAGAGGGTATTTCTCACGTATTTCAGTCATGTAACTTCGTTGATGGCCAGCTGGCACAGTGAGGGAATACGAATACAGTAATCTCTCGACTCTTGCGGGTGTTACATTCGAAAAGCTCCCACAAAAATAATTAAAATCTAAAAAAAACCTGATCCCTAGAAGCACGGATATTCTGAGGAGTCCGCAATATAAATTTACATGTATTACAGCTAGAAAAACCGGCGATGTACTGAGTGCTCGATAGGTGAGCAACATACTTTGGCGGGAAGTACAAGCAAAATAGTGTGAGCATAAGTTCGATAAGTGAAGCAAGGCGTGACAGGAAGAATATCAACCGATGATATCGATTCTTTTATTCTTTTATCTGTTTCAGTCATTTGACTGCGGCCATGCTTGAGCACCGCCATTCGTCGAGCAAATCCAGCCCATGATTTACTCTTTGTAAGCCTAGTACTTATTTTATCGGGATCTCATGCCGAACCACTAAGTGACGGGGACGTAAACACACCAGCATCGGTTGTCAGGCGATGCTGGTGGGGGGGGACAAACACATACACACACACACACACACACACACACACACACACACACATATATATATATATATATATACGACGGGCTTCTCTCCATGTTCCAGATCCAATCACAAGGCTTTGGTCGGCCCGAGGCTATAGTAGAACACACTTCCCAAGGTGCCACTCAGTGGGACTGAACCCGGAACCATGTGGTTGGTTCCTGCGCCTATGTATACATTATCTATGTATACATTATATATAATCTATACAGGATATATAGAAACAGGGCAAACTCAACTATTTCTCCGATGAGTGAAGAAAAATTACGAACAACCTTATTCGATTTTCGAACAAAATTGCATTTGCATCAGAGATGTTTGCATCATTTTGATGCATCGCAGTCTTAGAAGCTGTGTTTGAATATCCAGCAAATCCCGTAGCTGAAGAGAGCTGGAGCTAATTCACCTACCGTCAATGTTCAACACTTTATTTAATTTGAGAAGCCTGTCAACGAGGATTTTCATCCATGTATGATATAATATGTATATAATCTATGCAGTAAATAATGGCTTCATGTTCCAAAATCATTTATTTTCCTCAGCCTTCCGCTGCTAATTCCAAGGCCAATACAGTTATTTCAATAAACATTATATTCTAGTAATCACGTACAATATTTTACTTATACATATTCTCAACTGCTCTGTAGATCTCAAGATATTTCCGCTTATTCTTAGTCTACATATCCATATTCCACATTTGACCATATATATAATTTGCATTGCACAACAATTTTAATTATTATTTTCTTATTCTTTCAACAAATAAATTCTTTGCTATGGCAACTATCAACAAACGCGTCATCTGAAGCGCACCCACTGCCCTCATTTTATATATTACAGGTAATAGACTTATGAACTCGAATCCCATCGTAGTCAAGTGATCTATAACCGTATACTTACAATCCGTCCCAGATATCTTGCTTCTACCCTCCTCTACTTAGCATAACCTTTTCCTTCCCACACACGTTGCGCTGACCACCACAGCATTCAGTTAGTAAACAGCAGGATAGTTTATCTTGTATGTCATCCCGATCCCGAAACTCGAAGCCTCTATTCACATAATATCCTTACTTTATATTTTATTCACAATCTATTACTGAAACACACGGTTATATTACAAGACTGAATCCTTCCAATGCAATATATTCCTAAATTCCACCAAGGAAAAACTAGATTCTAATCCTCAAACAAACTTCCATATTTTTTAATCAATAGACATCAGTCAAACGCAAGGATATAGAAGTTGAAACTTGCTTAAATCAACCAGTCAAAAAGAAAAAAAAAAAGAACCTATCAGAACCTATAGGCGCAGGAGTGGCTGTTTGGTAAATAGCTTGCTAACCAACCACACGGTTCTGGGTTCAGTCCCACTGCGTGGCATCTTGGGCAAGTGTCTTCTGCTATAGCCCCGGGCCGACCAATGCCTTGTGAGTGGATTTGGTAGACGGAAACTGAAAGAAGCCAGTCGTATATATGTATATATATATATGTATATATGTGTATGTGTTTGTGTGTCTGCTTGACAACCGATGCTGGTGTGTTTACGTCCCCGTCACTTAGCGGTTCGGTAAAAGAGACCGATAGAATAAGTACTGGGCTTACAAAGAATAAGTCCCGGGGTCGATTTGCTCGACTAAAGGCGGTGCTCCAGCATGGCCGCTGTCAAATGACTGAAACAAGTTAAAGAGTAAAAGAGAAAAGAGAGTATCAATCTGACGGATTCCAAAACTGGTTCTGCCATCTCAGATTTTATTCACAAAGGTATCGTGGAACACAGTGGTGTAATACAAGACAATGTCTAAAACCTACCACCCAAAACTAGAATTTATCCCTATGATGACCTCCCGGATGAGGTCCATCCTTTAAATGACACCCGTAAGGCATTAGTAAAACGCAAAGTCATATTAGCAGACTCTTGTAAAAGCCCCACCGCCCAGCCAAAATTAAAACCTGTTCAAGACGGTTCCAGTAACCTAAAATTTTACTCACAGATAATCGTTTAAACATTGGTGTATTAGTAGAAAATTTCAGGCAGCTGGAAGGTAGAATCGTCAGAGCCTTGGGAAAAAAGTTCCTTGTGACATTTCCCCCGGCTCTTTTACGATATAATTTCAAATTCCGCCGACATCGAAGTTGTATTTCATCAGTTTGGGTTCGATAAAATAAAAGCAGTTGAGCATCGAGGACAATGCAATCGATATATTCCTCCCTTAAAATTTGAGGCCAACGACCAAAATTTGAAATATATATCAGCAGATGCTTGTTAAAGACTACCAGCGAAACTTATGATCTGTCCGTCCTATGAACTCCCGGTGAGAGATTTTCTGACAGGCAAATTACACCCCGGAGACAATCAAGAAAATACAAGGTTATATGAGTAGACGATTCGTTAAGGCACTTCACAACGGAGTCGAATCAGATGCCGCACGATAAAGAAACGAACTTTTGAACCAGGAATCCATGGCTGAGCAGCATTGAATCATTGGAGATTTCTTGATGATGTGCAACATAAATTACGAGACTGTTGTTCCGATATTCATATATAAAAACACTATCATATGATATTTCGTTCAGTAGAGCCTATATCAAATGCATAGAACAATATATCACGTTTATCATTGATACCTTATTTTATCACATGAGTGACAAGAGCTATAAAACAAAGGAGGTAATAAATTACGCCTCTGTGGAGTAAAATATTTTTAGAGGAGATGTAGGAATTGATTATAGAATTACAAGTTTATATACTGGCGAGATATCTGTACGTATATCAGTCTGTAAGCCGATACATATATGTGTATGCTGCGCACACACACAAACACACATACACAGGTATATACAAATATATATATACATATCTAAATCTCAAATACACAGACATGCAATCACACACAGCAATTTATAACAAAAAAACATTTTTTTCTCTCCTTCATTCTTGCGTCAAACTAAATAGTTACATTATAATATATCAAGTGAAGGAAATACACATACACACACACACACATACACATACACACACACACACACTCACACACACACACACACATATATATATATGTATATATGTATTTATGTATATATGTATATGTATATATATATATATATATATGTATATATATACATACACATATATATATGCAAGTATATATATGCATATGCATTTATGTATATGGATATATATGTGTATATATATGTATATATATATATATTTATATATATATGCATTTATATATATGTATATATATATCAGTATATATCTATCTCTCTCTCTCTATATGTGTGTGTGTGTATATATACATATATCTATATATACACATATATACATATGTACATATAGATGTATATACAAAGAGAAGGAGAGAAGCGAGAGAGAAAAGAGAGAAAGTGTGAGAAATCTATATATACACACATATACATAGATATATATATTTATATAATTGTATATATGAAATAGTAAATGTGTTAAAATACAAAAAATACAAACGTGTAAAAATTACAAAGGAATAGGAATATATATATGTATATATATGTATGTAAATCATACACACATATACACCCGTATTTTTTGTAGCATTCTTCTTTTACACATTTACTGCCTTAAGTCTGGGTTCCGACCACCTTTGGGACAACGCCTTGAACCCTTGAACCGATTAAGTCACCTGTAGGACTTATTTTAACTCTGCGCCTTATTATACCGGTCCTTTGTCGAACCGCTATGCGACAGGGACGACATCAAACTAACACAGTTTCTGAAGGGGTGAGACAAACATCAAGAAACACCCGTAGAGTGACGTACATACACAAACATTAACACACACAGATATACACAAACACAAGGTTTTCACACTGTGAGTCTATATTTTAAAGTACTTGCTCAAAATGCTGCGAAATGATATTGAACATGGCACCATGTGGTTCTGAAGCGATTCTTCTTTTGTTTATCTACAATACCAAATCTATGTCTAGCGTTCAGCTGGTAGTCAAAGTTTCTGAGAGTCGAATCTAGTAAGAGTCCCAGCCCAGATATGAAATGCTGGTCTTATATCAAATGCTAATAAATCCAGACTTGTAGAGAAATATAGTCCTCAATTCAAGGGTGAAAGGTGCAACCCAGACGTGAGGTCTGCGCCCTATTTAAACTAATAATAGAGATAAGCACAGACTCATAAACATATACACACACACAAACATATATATATATATAATATATATATATATATATATACGACGGGCTTCTTTCAGTTTCCGTGTACCAAATCCACTCACAAAACTTTGGTCGGCCCGAGATTATAGTAGACGACACTTGTCCAACGTGCAACGCAGTGGGACTGAACCCCGAACCATATGTGTGAATATGTGTGTATGTGTGTGTGTGTGTATGTGTGTGTGTATGTGTGTGTGCGTGTGTGTGTGTGTGTGTGTGTGTTTCTGTGCTCAAAAGTTTGTGTACTTCTAAGTTGATATATTTCTGAGTTGTCTATGTTATATAAATACAACTGGCTTTTAACCCAGTTGTCTATATGAAGGGCTGCTAAAGTGCTGAGCCGAAAAAATCTTTAACCCACCGGACACAATACTTACCAGCATTTCGTCCTTCATTATATTCCGGGTTCAAAATCAGTTGAGGTTAAGTTTGCCTTTTATCTCTTCAGGGTCGACAAAAAAAGGTACCTATTAAACATTGGAATCGAAATAATCGACTTACCCCATCCACCCAAGTCTACTAGATTTGTGCCAGAATCTGAAACCAATATAATGTGGTATCAGAAATTCATTAGTTACATTAAAATTCTTTAAATTCCAATAACTTTTGCAGTGTTTGTATATACACGAAAGGACATTTAGAAGCGTGAGACATCAACATTTTCATCTATAAGCAAATAAAAATAATAATTATTATTGTCTACTTTAAAATAAAAAAACAGAGATAAAACCACTTGCGTCAACAATATTATACGCAGACACATAAATAGTACTATTTATTTATTTAAATTTTGTTGGTGCCATGAAAGTTATGCTAATTAATGAGAATCGGGTGTATAATTATTTATGTTTACGAGAGAAACTGAATCTGTAAGCAACATTTCACTGTCTGGGATATCTACGTTATCACCGTCAATCAAAACATATTCTTTTTTTCTTTTTTTAATTTACCTGTTTCGCTCATTTGACTGCGGCCATGCTGGAGCACCGCACGTTTAGTTCGATTATTCAACTCCAGGACTTAATCTTTGTGAGCCGAGTAATTATACTATCGGTTTCTTTTCCTGAACCGCTGAATTTCGGGGGTGTAAACCTACCAACATCGGTTGTCAAGTGATGGTGGGGAGACATACACAGGCACACAAACACACACACAAACACAAAACAAATATACACACATACACACATACACAAAACACACGCACACATACACAAAACACACGCACACACACACAAACACACAAACACACACAGATACACACACGCCATACTGCTTCAATATCTAACACACCTATTTCTTTACAACCCACATTGGGCTAATCACAAAGAGGGCAAACAAGGACAGACAAAAGGATTAAGTCGATTATATCGACCCCAGTGCGTAACTGTACTTATTTAATCGACCCCGAAAGGATAAAAGGCAAAGTCCACCTCACCGGAATTTGAACTCAGAACCTTTAAATAAGGTGATTATAATCAAAATAAGCAACAAGGATATCCAGAGGTAATACAGAAGGATCATGTCATGCGCTTCATGCGTTTCGTGGAGTCGCATGAAACGATCGTACTACATTACCTCTGGATATCCTTCTTGATATACATATACATATACATAGATACATACATACATACGTACATACATACATATATATATATTTATAATAATAATAATATTAGGGAATAAATCCAAACTTACAGGGAAAAATGTTTGATTTGCCTAATAGTGGTTTTATCTCTAATTTAATATATATATATATATATATATATATATATATATATATAATATATATATATATATATATATACACTACCGTCAGAAATTAATTAGCACCCTTGATTTGCTCTTCACTCAAGGTATGTGCTGTCACCTAGTGGCCATATCTCGAACTATTGCTTTGTTGCGAGTTCACTGTTGCGCAGAACGATGACGTAACTTTGTTTGCAGAGCAGTTTGAGTGTCTACAGCCTTATGATGTTGACATAGCAGTGCAACAAATTGGAGTGCGGATGCAGACAAATCTTCCTTTGTTTAATAGATATAGGTAGCGCCTCGCAAGGACCGAAATCACACCATACTAAGTTTTCTCATCGCGTAAGACGTTTTGAACAGCTCATAGGTTAA
>NC_043019.1:7294757-7299757 GCF_006345805.1 Octopus sinensis | reverse complement strand
GGATTAGCCATAACCATAGCTTCAAATTTACGCAGTTTGATATTGTCGATTTTTCCCGTTAATATCTGTGTCATCTCTTGTGAAAGGTAGGAGAGTCCAGTTTGCTGGACATTGTTGTAGAGCTGAAAAAGAAGTAATTTCTACTCTTCTCCTCTGCAAGCCATCTACTCGCAATACCAGAGGGCGCACACTCTCCTACCCTGATGTAATCTCCAGGGATACAGGCATCCAGCAACAGGACTTCCGTAATGCTATGATGGACCGTGGTGTCTGGCGTAACATAGTAAATTCCATTGTCTCGACCATGGTCGAACAATGATGGTGATAAGAGTGAAATGCAGATTAGGAAGTTAATGATTTTTAAACACGAACAGGAAATAAACCTTCTTCATTCACAGCTGTTTCAATTAATACTTAAGAAGCAATGTGGTGTGTATGTATATAACTGCGCGAATATTTGCGTCTGCAAGTCTGTAGAACCATTGTGAAAATGGTGTTCGCAGAACTTTCATAGGTCTTGTAGCTTTGTTCTTGCTGCAAGATTTGTAGCAACTATCTTCACTTTGCAATCCTATTGGACGAAGTGGTTTAGCTGATGATGACCCGACCTTTATAGAAATTATACTGGATTACATGAAGCAATTACATTATGGGGAACTAGTTCCCGATAATCCTAATCAACACAAATTGAAAATCAGATTTTATAAAGCCGCAAACATTGAAATTACGTCCTTGAATATGAACATTGTAAATTGGATATATCTCAAGATGAACAGAAGCAAATGTCAGTCTATAATTAGGAAGAGAAGCTTACACTTTCAGATAAATTGAATTCTCTCTGTATCATAGTAAGGCATAATGAATGGCAACTAAAAGCTCTTGAATTCTATGGGGTCGAAGATCGAGGGATAATCTTGCCTGCATTATATGTGGTTGAATTAGTCTTTTAAAATCCGGACGATTCAACTGTTGTTCGTTGACGAATGGGATTCTTCTATGCAGAGAGTTTCCAGGGCGTAAACGTGTTGAAAGTTGTGCTCAATGGCTGCCCAGGTCAATGTACGATGAAGAAGTCGCTGGTGCCGTCACTTTTCGTAATCGCGTCTGCTTTTATTTTTAACGAAAGTTATTTTTTTATGAAAATAAGATGAAAGGAAGAAGCTCAGGGTTAGGTAATCATCTCAGGCCCCATGATGAGAAATGTTATCAGAGTCAGGTATGACACTGCCATGTTTGAGCATATGGTTATCCTCGAAATTGAGATGACGAACACTAAACACACGCACGCACACGACCATAAACACACAAATACATACATACATACAAGATACATACATACATACATACATACATACATACATACATACATACATGCATACATACAAGATACAAACATACATATATACATACAGACAGACAGACAGACATACTGGCAGTCAGACAGAGATACACACGTACATACATACATACATTTCGGAGAGAGAAATTGACCGGCTGATTCGTACATTACAAGTGCAGTCTGTGAGTGGAGCAGTAAATATATGCATCCAAATGTGAATTTGTCTGTGTTAACTACATCTCAAAGATGGATCCTTGTATCTTTGTTGGAAACCGGTTCCCTCCTCAGTGGGAGATTTATAATAATTAAAAATAGAAGAGACGTACAAGACAACAAATCCAAGGAATCGCCAGAACTGTAAAATGTGTAAAACGTTCCAGAAGTTTATCATTGAAATATATATGACCATGTCTACACATGCAACTATATGCATAAGAATACATACATTAAACAAGGCATACAGATATGCACATACACGGACCAGAAATACTGCATATATATGCAAATAGATTCCTATATACTCTGTTGGTGATGGTGAAATTCTAATGGAAGAGCCTTTGATCACAGAAACCGACTCTTTCGCTATTGGCAAGAGACTGTGAGATGATACGAAACTGAACGATGACATACGTACAAGAACGATGACATACGTACAAGAAGCGTATCACCGCAGCACTCTCACAGCGCCTATCCCCGAACCCACATTCGTCCCCCTACGCTGGTCCCTGCAAGACCTCAGTGAAATAGATCTACGAACACGTAAGCTGCTCAGTGTTACTGCAATCTGTCTTTCTATATATATATATTAAGAGAGAGAAAGAAAGAGAAGAGACACTCAGACAGACAGACAGAGAAAAAGAGAGAGTGGTCTGAATGTATGCGTTCTTTTATACTTATATGTATGTGTAGATGTAAATTCATACATTAACCCACACACATATAAATGCATACATACACACGCTGATACACACACACAAACACACACACACTCATATATATACATATATATATATTATATATATATATATATATATAATATATATATATATATATATATATACATATATATATATATATATATATATATATATATATTATATATATATATATTATATATATATATATATATATATATATATATATACAAACACAAAACACACACACGCACACATAATATGACGAAAAATTGCTCTTGCATCAATCAATTTCTATAACGAAAGCATAAATGTGAAGATAATTTCACGAATCCTATGTAAGTATGTAAGTATATTTATTTTTTCTTGTCGTTAGTTTACATTTTTTTCTTATATATAATTTATAGTTTCGCTTATTTATCACTGATTTCTTCATTTAGTTTTGTTTTCTCTTCAGTAATTTTCTCGTCTTAATTTATTATTAACAAAATACCGATTGTCGTTTAGAAAATTAACTAGAAAAAAAAAACACAAAAATTTGATAGCCAAATCAGAAAACGGGTGATTAATACATAGATAAATGTACTGGTGTATAGTTATGTATTGTTATTAGAACGGGTGTATATGCGAATGTATCTAGCGATATATATATATTATATACGTATATATACATTATATATATATATATATATATATATATATATTTATATATTCGTATATATAATGTATACTCTTTTACTCTGTTATACTTTTACTAATTTCAGTCATTTTCAATGCGGCCATGCTGGAGCACCGCCTTTAGTTGAACACATCGACTTATTCTTTATGTCTTATTTTTATCCGTCTCTTTTGCTGAACCTCAAAGTTAAGGGAACCTATTGTCAAGCGATGGTAGGAGGACGAACACAACCAGAAACACCCAGATACATCTATCTATCTATCTATCTATCTATCTATCTATCTATCTATCTATCTATCTATCTATCTATCTATCTATCTATCTATCTATCTATCTATCTATCTATATGTCTGTTTGTCTGTCTGTCTGTCTGTCTGTCTATCTATCTGTCTGTCTGACTATCTATCTATCTATCTATCTATCTATCTATATTCCGGGTACAGTCCCACTGCACGGCACCGTGGGCAAGTGTCTTCTACTATAGCCTCGGACCGGCCAAAGCCTAAAGCCTTATATATAGTTATATATATATTATTTAGGACGGGCTTCTTTTAGTCTCTGTCTACCAAGTCCACTCACAAGGCTTTAGGCTTTGGTCGGTCCGAGGCTATAGTAGAAGACACTTGCCACGCTGCCGTGCAGTGGGACTGTACCCGGAATCACGTGGTTGGGAGTCAAGCTCCTTACCACACAGCCACACCTGCGCCTGTTACCTGTGATGTCTTGGTAGCTTTAGGTATATATTTTTGCCTAAATTGGTAATTTTCTAAAAGTTAAATTATTGTGAGAAGAAATGTTTATCGCCGTTCCAATATGGCTGTTTCGAAGAACCCGGCATTACTGCTGTCTTTAACCCAGATACAGCCTACCTCCAGCTAGTTGTCGGTGCAACTCATACCCGATATATATTTCAAGAAGGGGAGCAAACCCCTACCATCTTCTAGCAGACCACAAGACCTGCAGACCTTAAAGATTCCAGCTGTTTGCATTTAGTTATCCTCAGTGGTGGACTCCCACCCGCTTTCTATAGCAAACCCTTACCATCTTCTAGCAGACGATAGGATCAGCACACCCTGCGCTGTCGAGTTATTTATACACAACCTCAGTGGACACTCGTCCGCTATTTGTAGTTCATCCACAGAGCTGAATACCCGTCTGCCATCTCTAACGCACTGGTGCCCACCACAGAAGATGAACACAAATAGCTCCAAACCATACGGTCTGCTGGTCCCGTCGTCTGCTAGAAGACGGTAGGAGTTCGCTCCCTTGCTTGCAATATATATCAGGTGCGGGTTGTTTCGCTAACCGGCTGGAGGGAGCTCCACCTGGTGTTAAAAACGGTAGTAACTTCGGTTCCATACTGATGTGGCGATAAACATTAATTCTCAATAGAGTTGCTGCTTTCATCTCTTATGGAGATTTTCTAACTTGTTACTTTACTTACTTTAAATCATAAATATTTCCTGATGTTGCTCTTCTTGGCAAAAGAATTTTGATGTTATTGTTGGGTAATTGCTGGCCCGGTGCCAAAATGGGAAACCAATGCCATTGTAGCAATCGCAGTGATATTTTCATTTGGAGCTGAGTAACTGAATATCTACGTGATTAACGCAATGAGAAAAGTTTACTGTGCTATCGAAGAGCTTACTTGGAAAGTGTCGAAATAAAATGAAATTAATATAAAATATTGCAGACTGCTTCAACTACCTGGCAAAGACTGTACCATTTACATCTCCTCCTCTTCTGCCTCTTGATCTTCCTCTTCAGTTTGCAATGCTTTCTTCAGCCTACCTCTTTTGTTATCAACCATTGTTCCTTATAGTGTAGTTAAACGAATGTCTTAAGTTTAAAATTAGTTGAACTTAACCATTCCTCATATCAGGTTCTAACTGTACCAAATGTACAAGTGGACATTTTGAGATATTTTATGCTAAAAAGTATTACCTCCAAGCGCAGTAGCTCCCAAACTTGGGTCCGAAAAGGTAGTACTGGGCGCCTGTTAACTAAAATCAAAATTTCATATACATACATACAAAAGGATAAGCATAATAAAAAGGGTCCGTGGGAA
>NC_043019.1:7272257-7289757 GCF_006345805.1 Octopus sinensis | reverse complement strand
GAAGTGTTGTACCATTTTCATTACAACAATTATAGAAATAAATACATCAGATAGAGACGAGCGCGCACGCACTCACAGACACACACGCACACACACTCATATCTTCATAAATATTTGTGGTATTTGTGGTGCCTCTGGAGAATTCTTTTACTAACACTAAAAATTTAGTTGGCAGTTCCTTCTGTGTCACATTAGTTACAAATGGAAACCAATGAAAGAGCCACTACGTAATCTTATGATTTGCTAAATATAGCAGCCAAACCAACTATGAATCTTTCTTTTCTGTCTTAAAAAGAGACACGTTGGATAACATAATAGGATCTCTTCGCTTTCGAAAAGCATGAGATGGTTGACGGCCGGAAACACTTGAATAATTTAGCAACTCAACCAAGTGTGACAAAGAGCTAAACTTCAGCGGCAAAACCATCCTCACCACACACACACCACCACCACAACCAATAGAACAACAATAACCAGTAGAACAACAACAACAACAACCAGAAGGCTATTGAACGTCAATAAATTTTTTCCACGCTCAGTAATAGTTTTGTTGTTACTGTTGCTGATAATGTTGACTGCGATGACAATAAATGATGAATGATTAATGGTGATTGATGATGATTGATGATGATTAAATTAAAATAAAATAGGATAAAATTGTAATTTTATTGGTTAAAAGTCAATTGAAAATACGTGAATCAGAGACACGTGTCCCTTGCAGGTGTAAACAGTAGCGACATCAACAATATTATAGTTGCTGTTGACACTGCCAGTACTACTACAGCAAATAACGATGATGAAGATCTCTGATTATGATGATG
The DNA here is from genome assembly GCF_006345805.1 of Octopus sinensis. NCBI lineage: Eukaryota > Metazoa > Mollusca > Cephalopoda > Octopoda > Octopodidae > Octopus > Octopus sinensis. The sequence goes on along the minus strand of NC_043019.1, from coordinate 7,288,936 downwards.
ATGATGATGATGATGATGATGATAATGATGATGATAATAATAATGATATAGTAGTAGTAGTAGTATAGTAGTAGTAGTAGTAGTAGTAGTAGTAGTAGTAGTAGTAGTAGTAGTAGTAGTAGTAATAATAACAACAACCCTTTATATTATAGGCACAAGTGCTGAAATTTTAGAGAAAGTTCATCTTTGAGAAAGAAGTAACTTGTATTTATTTCATCCACACTGAAAGATGAAATAAAATGTTGACTTTGAGAGAATTTGAACTCAGAAGGTAAAGCCGATCTAATGCATCCAAGCATTTTGTCCGGCGTGAAGATAATAAGATGTCTTACTCTTTAATGAATAACCCTACGGCTTCCATGAAGCTTCTAGAGCTTTTGGAAACCTAATCTCAATGAAGTCACAACTTCGAAAATTTTGGCGAAGGCAGTGTTGTTGCTCTGATCATTAGTGAAGCTCTCGACTATACCGGGTTCGCGAATCTCCGATGAAAACTATCAGGTTATAGATCCATACATCTCTTAGCAATTTCCGTAGCTTAGCGGTTTGGCAGTTGATATCGATAGAATTTTTTCGAGTGCATTATTAATAGTGTTGCCCCAGCATGGACACGGCCCAATGATTGACACACGTCAAAGTGAGAAGATATAGCAGATAACTATTTGATATTTGGTATTTCTTTCATATGAATTGAAAAGCAGCTTTCAGCATGGTGCTTGGTACATAGTTATGGTTACAAAATAACAAATGATTCCATGCTTCTCAGCAATTCCAAAACTAATTTCAAAAATGAAAAAATTCTAGCTTCCAGGAAAATATTCAGATTATTGTAAAGCACTGTCAGAACTACAACCGCACCAGGCAAAGTTATAACAGTTTTTGTAAAACATTGATTTGTTTGTGAAATATATGAAATGGTTTTCGAACACGGGAAGTATCATACTTTCGTGAAGGCAATCATTTTTGCTTCCATAGAGAGAGCGAGAGACAATGGCAGAAGATCAAGCAGAACAAAGAAATATAGAAAAAATACCTCTTTCAAATGATTCAGTTGGACGGCGCTCTTCGTAATTGTCTGCTGACAGTTAGGAAAATAAATGCTGTGATGAGCTTCTACGTTGAAAATTTCCTTTGCAATTTGATGAGTCAACAGACTTTAGCAATAAAAAGTTGCTATTGGCATTCATTCATTTTATTGACAGGGATAAAATAGTAAGTCGGCTTCTTCATTGCAAAGAAATGCCAGCAACTACAAAAGAAGACATTTTTCAATTTTAAATAACGAACATTGAGAAATAAGTTTTATCATGGACATCATGTTTGTTTGTATCTGGTTGCATATTGATATATATGTGTGTGTGCGTTTTGTGTGTGTATCGAGAGAGAGGAAGGGTGAGAGACAGGGAGAGAGAGAGAGACGTATATATATATATGTGTGGGTGTAAGCATATTATATTGTATCCTTGTATATCTTGTCTATCTATAGAGTCTGAAAAGCTCTTACAATACGCGTGTAAAGTAAAGTAAAACCCGGTTGTTATTACACCTCGCTGCTTTCCACACAGAGGCAGAGATTTCAAAAACATTCGGACGTGAATTGAAACAGGTTTTAGATCTAGTTATCGCAATAGTTTCGTTATTGAACTTACACCATTAAAAACTTTGTTTGGCAAGATTTCGCAGCTCACAACCGATATGAATCGAAGTGTGAAATGGTGATCAAGAGGAAATGTTTTCTACCGTGTGCATGAACTTCGAAAAGAGGGATTTTATTTATTTGTCTTTGTCCCTTTATCTATTTGCTTTTCAGAAAAATAAATCAAAATATTTTTTTCTGAGAATCTTCTGTTGTGTAAATTTTGGACATCTAGCTTTGAATAACTGACAAAGTTATTTTCGTATCAGAAAACTGAGAACGGATGTATACAAGCAAAAAATGAAAAGAAAAACAAAAAACAAAATATGAATGTACAAATAACCTAGCAACATTACAGCAAAAACAGTTCTTATCTGAGAACGATAAGCTTTAGATGTGAGTTTTAAAATGAGCTCGTTAGGATTAAAACTCGTAAAATGATAATTGCTTCGCTCATAGGAATTATATTTTTTGGCAGTAAAGATACAACATGTTTGGCTCTGAAAACCTTACACCGGAATTCTAACTAATAATGGCTTTAAAGCAGGGGTCGGGGAACTTTTTAACCAATTGCCTCAAAATGTATCTTTTTTATACCAGCGATACTTTCTTGATTTGAAAAGAAGAAAATCATAGATTCTTCGAATTCAAAAACGTATGGAATCTATTTATATAGAGAATACAATTATAAATATAAAAAGTATAAAACAAATGCGATAAAATAAATTAATATCCTCATAATGAACCAAAAGAATTTTCCTGGAAACTTTTTCCCTTGAGGTTTTGGGGAAATGACTTTCTTTCATTTTTGTTACAATTACATTTTGATGCCAGAGTAATTTGAATACAGTTGTCGTGGTCCAATCGATTACTTTGATTTGTTTTCACGCTCACTAGAATGAAGAGTCCTTGTTTGCAGGGGTTGGTTATTGCAGAAGGTTTAATAATAAACCTTAAAGTTTAAAGTATCTGAAGAAGAAATTTGATCCTGTAGCCAGAAATCTGGAATTAAGAATGAAATATGACGAACTGTTTAAGCATGAATTGAGTATAAATTCAACAGAAACCCATAATAATATCATAATATTTAATGACAAAATGAATTATTTAGCCGCATGAGCGTCATTTCGACGGATAACTTCAGAAACCCTGTTAGTCATGGAATCTGTTAAATTTCTTAATAATAGCAGTTTGGACTGCCTCTGCAGCAGCTTTGATTGTCGCCCATAAGATAACTTTCATCGGCACAACCATCTTGTTTAATGATGGACCAAAGATTCTCGATACGGTTGAGTTCCGGAAATGCTGGCGACCACACCATCAACCTTTCGTCTTGTATGCTGTAAGACCCTAGGAATCTTTGGGTGGTCCTAGCAGAGTGAGAGGGAGCGTTTTCATGCATGGATATGCGATTCATTAGAAGTGACAGCGGTATATCATCTACCCAGGGATCTAAGCCCTTCAGGAGATTGCAGTATATATATATATATATATATATATATATATTATATATATATATATATATATATATGTATATTCGATAGTTGTATACACGCCTTCTGTCCATCAAATTCACTGATAAGAAATTGGTCGATCTGCACCTAGAAACGAGGATATTTGCCAAAGAAATCGTGTGCTGGAGCTGACATCGAAATCACATCGTTGCAAACGAAAACGTCTTAACACAACCAAACATGTCACATTTTATTTTCTGTTTTTCAACTTTATCTTTCAATCTGATTTTGGATTTTCTTCATCAAGCCACATTAAACGCGAACAACGGAAGAAACTTTTTAATGCATTCAAGAAGAAACACGAGTTTGTATAAACATATGTGAACGTACGTCATGTCATCCAGTTCGACTTTCACATCAGCTTGATTAGTAAAACGCGATAAGCAATAATTTTGCTGTCTATATCATTATTCTTTATTTTAAAACTTAAAAACGTTTTTTTTTTTTTTCAATTCTTGTTTAGCTTTCAATATGAAGTGCGCCAGAAATTTTTACTTGATCTGTTCTGTGTCACAGAGTGAAAAAGACTTAGAACCATTGAAGTAAGCAATCAAAGCAAATGAAAATCAGATAGCTTCCTCTCACCGTACTCACGATAGCTTTATACACTTCTCATATGCATACAAAAGATCAAATAAATGCTAGCAGCTCCATCTTCCGATATTGCCGAGATAGCTAAATATCATTATCTAACAGCAGATACTGCGCAGTATATATATGTGTGTTATATCTGTCGTATTTTTCCATGTACGTAAGTTTAGTTATATAATCGTACTTATGAACATTCCGAACAGGCAGATTCTTCGCTTGAGTATAATGGATAGCTCAGCAGATTACTCAGAGTTTTGGTGCCTGAAGCTGGAACGCACATATCACAGATATGAGTGTATGCATTTCTGTGTGTCGGAGGCGCAATGGCCCAGAGGTTAGAGCAGCGGACTCGCGGTCGGAGGATCGCGGTTTCGATTCCCAGACCGGGCGTTGTGTGTGTTTATTGAGCGAAAACACTTAAAGCTCCACGAGACTCCGGCAGGGGGTGCTGGAGACCCATGTTGTACTCTTTCGCCCCAACTTTCTCTCACTCTCTCTTCCTGTTTCTTGGGTAACGCTGCGATGGACTGTCGTCCCGTCCAGCTGGGGGGAACACATACGCCACAGAAACAGGGAAACCGGGCCCATGAGCCTGACTAGGCTTGAAAAGGGCGCATAAATAAATAAAAATCCTCGTGTGTATATGTGGAACCTGTGTGGATAAAGATGGGTAGCTTAGTTGCGAATGTGTTGGGTTCATGATAATACTTCGTTGTTTCGTATTGCAGTGTGTAAAGATTTGTGCTCTTGTGCAAGATCCTTTATTTTCTTTTACGCCAGTCTATTCATCTGAATATGTGTAGCTGCCTACAGCTGCGGCAGCCCCATTCCTTTCTTAGCTTCTCTCATAGGGACAAATCCTCAACGTTTCTCTTGGTATTTATTTTATCGAGGATGAAAGGCAAAGTTGCACTCAGCAGAATTTGAACACAGAACGTGAAGAAGGACAAAATACCACTAAGCATTTTGCCCGACGTGCCAACGATCCTGTCAGCTCACCGCCTTGATAAAGTATTAATAAAGGCAAGGAGGAAGGAGATTTTTTGCATCCATAATTTTATTGAACAGTTATTTGCAACATTTTTAGAAGAAGAAGAAGAAGAAGAAGAAGAAGAAGAAGAAGAAGAAGAAGAAGAAGAAGAAGAAGAAGAAGAAGAAAGAAGAAGAAGAAATAGAAGGAGAAGGAGGATGAGGAGGAGAATAAGACTAATGTGAATCGAACAAAGTTTAAATGAGGAAGATGAAAGTTGGATATATGAAAGCCTGAGATCTATAGAAATGTTTCTAAATTAAATATTTCGCGGGTATTCATTTCTGGTGAGTTTTCGCCCTTTAGCTACAATCAGCCACACTTATGATAAATAATTTATGGAAATTAAAGAAATATACTTGAAAAAGATCCAGATACAACCAACGGGCGTACATCCAATTTTTTTTTGTAACCTAAGTTTTGATCTCTTAAATTAACTCACTTTTCTCCTTTATTTCCCTTTTTCTGACTTTTCACCATCAACAAATTTAGGATTTTTTTCTCAATGACTTTAACTTTACAGTTAAGAAATCATTGGAGAAATATATCGTGATTGACTATTCAAGATGTTTATGATGTTTTTACCTATTTCTTTACTACCCACAAGGGGCTAAACACAGAGGAGACAAACAAGGACAGACAGACGGATTAAATCGATTATATCGACCCCAGTGCGTAACTCGTACTTAATTTATCGACCCCGAAAGGATAAAAGGCAAAGTCGACCTCGGCGGAATTTGAACTCAGAACGTAACGGCAGACAAAATACGGCTACGCATTTTGCCTGGCGTACTAACGTTTCTGCCAGCTCGCTGCCATAATATTTGTGATGTTTATAGTCAAAATAAACAGGGCCTGGACACGTTAAACGTGAAACAAACGGTCTGACACACGGTAAGTTAACTTGCACCTCTTACACTCTCTCGCACACGCACACACATACAGTCACACAAGCAATCACACGCACACGCACATAATGTCTGTGTGTCAGCGTGTGTATGTATATGCACGTATGCATGTAAATGTATGTAGATATATTCGACAAAATCAAAGGAGATACGCAATTATATTCATTTGAATACGGCAAATCCCTGTAGGGGAACAAGCAGCAAATAATGGACCGGTCTGTATTTTCAGTTTTTCAAAGATAAATGAAGAATTTTTCTTCCGAAACGAGTAAAAATAGAGACACACATGTGTACATACACACATATAGATATATATGCACGTGCATGTTCACACACACACACACACACACACACACACACACACACACAAATATATATATATATATATATATAATATATATATACATAAATAATTTTGGGTCGTCCTATGGGAAGACCAAGATGAGATAAATTCTTTTATTCCTTTGCTTGTTTCAGTCATTTCAATGTGGCCATGCTGGAGCATTACCTTTAGTCGAGCAAATCGACCCCAGGACTTTGCAAGCGTAGTACATATTCTATCGGTCTCTTTTGCCTAACAGCTACGTTACGTGGATGTAAACATACCAACATCGGTTGTCAATCGATAATGAGGGGAAAAACACAGACTAACAAATATATATATTTATATATATATATATATATATATATATACCACTAACATAGGCTCTGTATTTGTAACACTTTTCTAAAATAAAACGAAGGCAATATTCAACTATTGTTCCGAATCGGCTATGGGGAAGTTGACAGACAAGCACTCGTTACTGGGTGTCGTTTCTATCAACTTGAAACAGCTGTAAGCTTGTGATTATGTTAAATCAACTCTTGTTCTTGTTCTAGTATTTAAGTTGTTGTTTAAGTGAGTTTCCTCATGATGTGAATAATTGCGAGTACACACTGTCCAATAGACGACCACATTAGAAATATATAAAATATGTAAAATTTATTAGTCGTATTATGTCTAAACAGAAATATATTGTAAACACTCATACACGCTCATTCACACATACACATACACGGACTAACACACATATATGCAGATATGTATATACAAACCTTTGTACCTATATGTATGCATTTGTGAATGTATACTCACACATATATATATTATGTATATGTAAGAGTGAACATATATACGTAAACACATACACACACACTCAAACATAAACACGCTCCCATGGACATATATATACATAAATTTACTAACTTCTACTAAATATATTTTTATTTTCTGCTTCGTGTGCTTTTTTTTGTTTTGTTTTGGTCACAACATCGATAGTCATATACAGGAATACATACATAAATACATAAATACACACATGCACAAATACATACATACACACAAACTTAAGCTCAGAGTGATATATACACACACGCAAACACACACACACACATACACACACACACACACACACACACACATATATATATATATATATATATATATATATACATACATACACACACGAAGATATAGATAATTTTATATTTCTTATTGGTATTCATATTAAATATAGTTTGCCCTTATCGCGAATAAAGTTTGTATGTATATATATATGTGTGTGTGTGTGTGTGTGTTTGTGTGTATGCATACATCCATATACACACATACACACATATACATATACATGTATATATATGCATACTTACATATATATGTACATACATATTTATATATATATATGTGTGTGTGTATGCATGTATATGTATATATATATGTGTATATATATACACACATTTATATTTAAATATACATATAATTATATATATATATATGTATATATATACAAACATATATAGATACATGCATACGTATATATACACGAACACACATACACACACACAGACACACACACCCATATATTAATATATAAGTAATATTATAATTGTCAATGTTGTCATCGTCTTCCTCTTCGTTATCATCTCTTCATATTTTAAAATTTTCTTCGTTTTTCAATAAACACACATACGAAGGAAGATTAACTCAATTTTACTCTAACCATCCGCCATCACTGCCTTACCTCCCCTTCTACTCCAAACTCCTTCTTTTCCTCTCTTCTCCCTCACTTCCTTCCATTACTCTCCTTACCAACGCATCTCAACGCTTCTACTGCTGCCCTCTACATCCATCTTCTTCCGTTCTACTCTTCCTGCTCCTCTCTTCCCTCTTTTCTGGCACCCTCTAACCCCCTCAACCCAACCCCCGTCATCATTTTCTCAATATTCAGTGATGAATATTTAACCTTTGGAGATTAGAAACGCTTTTTAGACTTTGAAAATTTAATATTTTCCACCATTAACATTAATTCTATAATTCTATTTAACATTTCCAACAATACGTTTTTCTTTTCTGTGTCTTTCTTTCCATTTATATTTCCTTCGTTTTGTTGTCATCGTCGTCGTCATCGCATTTCTTGTTGTTGCTGTTGTTGTTGATATTATTATTATATTATTATTATATTATTATTATTATTATTATTATTATATTATTATTATTATATTATTATTATTATTATTATTCTATGTTTGACTTTTGCTTTATATTTGTACAAGTTGGCTCCAAGTCTCACCAGAGACCTCAAGAGACAACAGGGTGGAAGTTCATGTTGTTGTTATGCCTAGTGTGCCATATATTTGGGGGGTGGGGATGTTGTACTAATGAATGTCTAAAAAAAAAAAAAAAAAGTTTTTTTTTTTTTTTAAACCGAAAATTATGGTTGTTTTAAACCTGAGGTTACATAGAGAGTATTTTGCGTAGGATATGAGCAGTTCCCATGAGCACTATCTTTTGAACTTCTGCCATTTTTGGGTTTCCTGGTATCTGAGTTAGGTAGCTATCAGCCCCTTTTGCTATCATTCCCAGGGCACCTATGACAACAGGTAGTGTTTTAGTCTTCAGCTTCCACATTTTGCTGATTTCTATTTCAAGATCTTTATATTTGCTCAGTTTTTGGTAGGTCCTGACAGATACGTTTATATCGATTGGGACAGTCATATCAATGAGGAGGCATGTTCTTTGTTTGAAGTCTTTCAAGATGATGTCTGGCCTATTTGCATCTATCTTCCTGTCAGTTTGAATGGTGAAGTTCCAGAGGAGTGAGATGTGATCATTTTCAAGCACTGGGGGTGGTTTGTGTTCCCACCAGTTTTTTCATGGGGCAAATCCAGGTTTTTACAGATTACCCAGTGAATATATTGTGCAGCTCTATCGTGCCTGTTGAGATACTCTGTAGGCGCTAGAAGACTGCACTTGGAGACCACATGGTCAATGGTTTCATTTTGTTGCTTGCATACACGACACGTTGGACTGCTTCTGATCTTTAATATGTGGCCTGGTAGTTTCTTGTTGGTAGGCATTGATCTTGAGCTGCTATGATAAACCCCTCTGTTTCAGATTTAAGCCAGAGGCCATTAGCCATTGATGGGTCAGGGCTTTGTCGATATCTGCATATTCGCTCTCTTTGGGTATTTGCCATAGAGAGGTTTTCTTGCCATTATTATTCAGAATATCTAAGGCCGCAGTTTTGGCACGGGTTTTCATGCGCCTAGCTTTTTCTGTGCTTGTTTCTTGTATGTCTATCTCTAATTCCGAAATTGGTTGTATTCGGAATTCACTTAGATATTCCTTTGCCTGTTTTGTGACTGAGTATGATGCTTTCTTGTTTTCATGTTTTGAGACAAGTTTTAACATCCAGTCCTCAGAGTTTTCAGGTAGGTGTCTAGGCAATTGTAGCAATCTTCATTGTTATTGCCAGTTGCAAAAGACCACGGCCTCCCTTTTCTTGGCAGATAGAGTCGTTCTGTATCTGCCTTAGGGTGGTGCATTCTATGCATTGTCAACAGTTTCCTTATTTTTCTGTCGAGCTGACATATTCAGTAATTGACCAGTTAACAACATTGAAACTGTAAGTAACGACTGGTATAGCTAATGCATTGATTGCTTCGATCCTGTTTCTTGCATTCAGCTCTGTCTTGAGTATTGCTCTCACTCTTCGATAGCATTCTCTCCTGATCCTTTCCTTCACCTCTGAATGCCTTATTCCGTTCCCTTCAATTACCCCTAGGTACTTGTAGCTCTCCGCTGGGTCTAGTCTTTTATGACATTCTGTTGGTCAAGGTTAACGTTAGATGTTTCTGTCATTTTTCCTTTGATAAAGGTAGCCTTTGCACATTTATCGAGGCCGAATTGCATTCTGATGTCGTCACTGAATTGTTTGACTATCGCTAGTAAGCCCTTGAGTTGTTGATCATTTTTTGCAAAAAGCTTTAAATCATCCATGTAAACGAGATGATTTATATTTTTATCAAACATTTTATACCCGTACTGCGCGTCATTGAGCAGCTTTGAGAGAGGTATTAAGGATAAACAGAAGAGGAGTGGTGACAGTGAGTCACCCTGGAAAATGCCACACGAAATTTTTACATCACCAGCATTTAGGGATTCACTGTCCTGTTCAGAGTTAGTGTGTTCTCCATGATCTCATACTTACAGTCAAGAAGTTTCGCAGAGTTGGTGCTATCTTATACATTTCAAGGCATTTCCTAATCCAGCTATGTGGTAGGCTATCAAAAGCCTTTTTATAGTCTATCCAGGCTATTGATAAGTTTTTGTGTCGTTTGTGACAATCTTCTAAGATCATCTATTGATGAGTAGTTGGTCTTTACAGCCGTAGGATCCACGTTTACATCCTTTCTGTTCATTAGGGAATATGCTGCTGTCTGTTAAAAAACTATAGGTATATTCCGTCAGGACAGATGTTAGTGTTTTGTACATAGTTGTTAAGCAGGTTATGGGTCTATAGTTTTTTGGTTCATTTGTTTCTTCACTTTTTGGAAGCAGGAATGTTAACCCATTAACTAGCCAAGGAGGCATCCTACTAGGGTGTTGCAAAACATCATTGTACAGTTCTGTTAGCAGTTCATGGCTCTCTGGGAAGGCATTCAGCCAGAAGTTAGGAATTTTATCCTTTCCTGGAGACTTCCATTTGCTTGACCTCCTGAGAGCAGATCTTATATCTTCTACCTTGACACCCTCCCACTTTTGCTCTTCTAAGGGGTCCAGTTCTGTAGATATTCTGTCAATCCAGGGGGCCTTTTCGTTGTGTGTTTTTTCTTCTGCCCAGATTTATTCCAAAATCTCTGCACTTCTTCTTTTGATGGACAGACCCTGCAGTAAACGCTGTTTTTCCTATCTTCCTGTAAAAATTCTTGGTGTTATTTTTGAACATGTTGTTGTCCTTGAAAAATCTAACACGCTTTTCATACCTCGCTATGCGGGCAGCTTTGGCAGATACCTTTTGTTTGATGGTTTCTATGGTGGCATCAATATCAAGTATAGTTTTCATATTGTATTTTTTCAGTAATTTTTGGGTTTTTGTAGGTTTGGTAGTCTTGTGAGCCTTAAGGTTTTTCAAATAATCAATGTCAGATCTAAATACTTTAATTTGTTGTTGCAGACGCTCTTGCCAAGAAGGCTTTTTGTGGGACTGTTGCCTTTTTCTAATCTTTACACCACATAGGATCGTTGAGATTTTCGCGGATGCATAGTATAGGTGGTGAGGTTTGTGATATCAACATCATTAACTGAAATTATATCCTTAAGTGCAAGCCGGATTTTACCAATTATTTTCATGTTTTGGTTAGAGTTGCGGATTTTAGGAAGTGTATCACGCTCATCCATGCTGGTTTCTTTAATTTTCAGCCATTCAATCATGATTGATTTTTTAGCTCATGTAGTTCTGTTGGGTCAATATTTGTGTGACTTTCTTTATCTATTTGATGCTCATCTGTCTTAGTGTTTATGATTGGTTCAGGGCGTATTTCACTTTGCCTATCACTTATACTAACTCTTTCAATCCTCTCTTCGTTTTTATCCGCCCTGGGCTGGTCTATAATCATTTCCTCTGTATTATCTTCTCTAGCTGCAGCTTCGTCCATTTATCCGATATTGCTTGTCTAACCTGATCAATCTCTACTTCAGTCAGTAATTTCTTTTTATAATGTTTCTTCTAACATTGGCAAGCTTGTTACTGTCTATGTAGGGTCTTACTTCAGGGTGTTTCTGTCTCCAGTTTAAGTATGCTTGTACAGTGCTAGACTTATCTGTGGGGAAATATATGGCATGGTAGAAGGCCTCAAGAACTTCTTTATTATCTTCCCTAGAACATTTTTCCTTCTTTTTCTTTTGATTATTTGGTGATGAGCATGGATGGCCATCTGTTGGAATATTCCGGTTGTGGGGTTCGTCCAGCTCCTGTGTGTTGGGAAGATTTGATCCAGTAACTGATTTTTCAATCAGGATTTGGTTCAATTTTCGGGTACGTGGTCTTTTGTAATCCGCGCAATGACCAATGCGGTTTATTGTTTGATTTGTTGACCTTGAAGCATGACGAGCATCCATTCTTATATTAGGAGATGGATCTGTCAGTTTAGGGTTCACTACATGTAAGCATTGCTCATAGCGCCGCTTCTTAAGACTAGCAGATCTATATTCGTCTGTATTTTTTTTGTTGATAGTTTTATCTCCGGACATTTTTTTTTTCCTCCTTTCCTCCTCTTCCTTTCTTCAAGGCTTACTGTGTCTGTATTAGTTCGAAATAATGAGAATAAAATACGGAGAAGGAAACGAAAAGAAAGGGAAAAAGACGGGATCTGTCAGTTATTATTGTTATTACTATCATCTTCACCACCATCACCATCATCAGCAACATCACCATCACCATCATCATCTTCAATGTGTAGCCACAGCCACCATCAACACTTATTATTATTATTATTATTATTATTATTATTATCATCATCATCAATCATTATCATTCTGTAGTTTTATTTATATAACGTGCTTTCACTTCACTACCGAGCGCAGCTCTGTATGCCTTGGATATGTGCTGTAGTTTCTTGTGATGCTCCTAGTTTTACCGTATTGAAAGTGTTTTACATAGGATGTATGCGGTGCCTAGTAGTGCAATTTTCTGTATGTTATATGTGTTTGTAACTCCTGGTGCTTTTGCTATGTATTTGTCTGAATATTTTTTTATCATGCTCAATGCACCTACTATGGTAGGAATTGTTTCTGTTTTTAGATTCCACATTCGAGTTACCTCTATTTCCATGCCTTTGTATTTTGAAAGTTGTTATTATTATTATTATTATTATTATTATTATTATTATTATTATTATTATTATTATTATTATTATTATTATTATTATATTATTAATGCGCGAAGGCACGATAATTTATTTAGCAGAGACTACATCTTGAGCTTTGGTAACATCAAGTCACCATAAATCTCAAGAAATTTTACTTTGGATTCTTGGCGAATACTGAATGGTACTTTTCTGCGAGGTTGACAATGAGGGTTACTATAGCAACCTGCGCCGGTCTTTTAGGTAGCATGTTTGTTGTGGTGCCAAGTGCACCATTTGCTACTGAAATAATTGCTGTCTCTTCAGTTCTCTAGCTACATCATGATATTTCTCGTTATATTTTAATTTCTTTAGTATCAAATGTGACATCAAAGGGAATTGCAATATCTATGATCTTATAATGATTGTTTTTGTCCTCTATAATTCTCTCTTCTCCTTGTTCTGGTAATTTGTTCTGTTTTTACAAGGAAGTTCCACTACATTCTGTAATTCTCATCCTTTATCACAGCCATTTTCCTATTACTTTGAAGCTACGCACTTGCTTAGCATGGCAGTGCACTCTTCCCTCCACCCACCTAGTTATCCATGTGCTTTTACTCTTTTCGTGGTAGTTTATTGCACTCACTCAAGAGGTGATTGATATTTTTGTCGCCTCTCCTGAAGATTCCAAATTTGGTGTCTCAATGATTTTTTTGATCTTTGCTTTTATCAGATCCGTAATAATTACTTGTTCCTGAGCAGATATAATTAGCATTTCGCTACCTGTCTTTCAGCCGGAGCCAGCGTTCTTTACTTCCAATATTCTCGGTTTGTGCATAAATTTACCTGGTAGTTTCTTTTCATTTACCTCTTCTGTTCTTCAATTTCTCTTTTAATTCTCCAACTGTTTCAGTCACTTTTTTGGATATTTTAGACTGTCTGTAGTATACTCTCTTTACTCTGCGCAGCATGATTTTTCAGACCCGACACTGGCGCTCCGTCGGTTACGACGACGAGTGTTCCAGTTAATCTGAATGCCTAATCGTGACATTAGCGTGCAAGTGGCAGAGAACTCCACAGACTTGCATACCGTTAATATAGTTCTCTAGGAGATTCAGAGTGACACAAAATGGGACAAAGCCGGCCCTTTGAAATACAGTTATTACTCATTTTTGCCAACTGAGTGGTCTTGAGCAAAGAAAAAAAATATCTTGCTCAATGATAAAATGCGCCGCCTGGAATCGAACCTACGACCTTACAATCGTGATCCTATTACTCAAACCACTCAGCCAGGCGCCCTTAGACCCGGTATCGCAATATAAACAGTGTCTTCTGCGTTTAGTAATCCTCTCACCCCATCATTATTTGCTAGGATGGTAAGATTTCCAGGATGGTGTGCGTTGTGCCTTGTGAGCAGCTTCCTAGTTCTTCGACCCAAGTTCTGTATCTCAGTCTTTGTCCATTTCAGAAAGAGACCAGAGTAACTTAATACTGGCACACTCCATGCATTTCTAGCTTCAATGTTATTCCCTCCATTCAGCATTGCCTAGAGTGCCTTTCCATTTCTCCTCCAGGGACCAATTATCAAAAATGTTAATGCGTCGAATAAATTGCTCAACGACATTTGGCCCATCTCTATATTCTGAGTTCGAATCCTGCTGTAGTCAACTTTGCCTTTCGGGGTCGATAAAGTGAGTAAATATTAAGCAATTGGAGTCGATGTAATCTGTGGCGATTGGAAACTCGATTCTTTCATTTTCTGCGTAATTGTCGTGTTATGCCGATCAAAATGTTTCTCTGCTGACAAAATCATCCGAAGGTATTACTCATGATGCAGATATATGTGCTGAGGCTGAGACATCTATCAGGGATTCCATGGAATCAATGACAAACAGTTAGCAGCTCTGATGGCGGTTTGTAACCTTGTTACTACGTTTTTTAGCAGTTCCTACTTTTGATGGAGTTTTCACACTACGTGGCGGACAGCGATTGGAAAAGCTGAATCTCTAACGCAGGAAGATAACACATAAGTTGAAAACTTGACAGGAGGATAAACAAAACTTGCATTATAGAGAGAATTGCTTGAAGAAATGCACGATGATAATTTGTGGCGGGTGGCGGGGATAATAAAAAATTCTCAAAAACGCGCCTGACGAATGCAAGTTTCCCAAAAGATATTTTGGTCGAAAGACCAAGTTGTAGAAAGGAGGATTCGTCTAATGACCAATTCATCGAATACAAATAAATCAAAATCAAATTTTCAAGCTATATTTCTTCAAACATTTTATCAATACAAAACATATTCACAGCAAAATAATTGATTAATTTCTCATTTGAAGGAGGTATTGGTTTTTAGATTAAAAATATTATTCAGCTTATCTTCAGGTTATCTTGAAATTTCTCTACAAGAAAATAAACGATAATAGATACTTAATCTCGACTAATTATTTTAAAAGGCGTGTTTATAAAACCACAATGTGGAGGTGCGTGGCTTAGTTGTTGGGGTGTTGTATTTGTGGTCGTAAGATGGTGGTTTTATGAATTCCTGGGTTGGGCGATGCATTGTGGTCTGGAGAAAAACACTTCATTTCATGTTGCTTCTGTCTCCTGAGCTGTAGAAACGAGAAATGCAGGATATTCTTACGATGGACGGACGTCCCGTCTAATCTGGTTAATGAAGTATATATGCCATAGAATCTGGGAAAAGATCCTTTGGCTCGGAAGGGACCTTGGATATTTTTTCTTTCGATTTGAAAATAAGACAAGTTATTCATTGAAATATATTTGAATTATGTTTTGTGTATGTGAATGTGTTGTGTCTGTTGGATGGTTCTAGCGTCTCATATCCTTTATGGGTAGAATATTGATCGCAAATTTTGTTAGAAGGCCAGTAATTTCAGGGGAGGCGACTACTTCGACTCCAGTGCACGACTGGTAATTATTTTATGGATCCCGAAAAGATGAAATATAAAGTTGACGTCAGCGGGATTTGAACTCAGAACGTAATGACGGACGAAATAGCGCTAAGTAGTTTACTCGGCATCATAACGATTCTGCCAGCTCGCCGCCATTTTATGGGCGGTCTACTGCCAATTAAATCAAATGAATAGGTTCATTCGTACGTATTTTATTGACCCCAAAATGAATGACAGGACAAATTGCACGAGACGGAATTTGATTGCAGGCGTTAAAGGGAAGTCACTCAACGATGCAGACGAATTTAATTCCAAGCATTCCCAATTAATTGCAACGCAATTTGTTGTTCTCCTAATAAATGTTCTTTTTCTAACACTCACGAGACAAGAACACTTCAATGGACATCAATGCCTTCACCGATATTTCAATTAATAACCCTATTTAATTATTGCATCTCTTGTTTCTTTTTCCTCTTTTTCCTGGAGTACGCTACTGATTGTATAAGTAAAGGCCACGTTTTATGTTTTGCGCAAATAATTTCCCGTCGTCAAATATTGTGAGTTACAGATAATCGATAACACTAATTTATATATTAACCCTTCGGCCTATATATGTGAGGGAGTGCACATTTGTTCGTCTCTGTGCTGGTATGTGGTTAATCAATTGACAGCAGAGTTATTTTGTTTACATCCAAATAACTGTTCGACAAAAAAGGACCAAACAAACAAGTACAATATAAACAAGTTCAGTGTCGATTTTTCTATGAAACTCTCCAAAATGGTGGTCTAGCTTAACCCGCGGCAATCCTGATTGCATTTTCGTTTAAGGACCCCAAAAGGATGAACGAAGAAGTGCATGACCTAGTGTTTATCATGCTGCACTCATGATTACGTCATTAAGGCTTCGATTTCCGGATCGAC
>NC_043019.1:7254757-7267257 GCF_006345805.1 Octopus sinensis | reverse complement strand
TTATTATTATTATTATTATTATTATTATTATTGGTATTATTATTATTATTACTATTATAATTATTATTATTGATTGATTGTTCTTCTCATTATATACTGCCTGTGCTTAAATGGTTCTTATTTTATCCACTCCGAAAAAGAAGAAGTCAAAGTCGAGCTTGACAGATTTTGCACTGAGAACGTGAAGGTGATTGAAATGCTGTAACACGTTGATTGGTGTGCTAAATCTGCTGCAGCTCGCCGCCTTACATGTGTCTAAACATCAGTTTCCAATCTTGGAGCAATTCCAGCAAGTTCGTGGGATAAGATATATCGAATACATCGCCTCAGTGTTCGACTGGTACCTATATTATCGACCCGAAATGTTGAAAGGTAAGGTCGACCTCGGTGGTATCAGGTGTGAAAAATGTAAATTAAAAAATTCTCAAGAATTGCACCTGTCTGCGTTAAACTACAAATAGAAAATAATGAATACTTTACGCTTCTATGAATTAAGTGGATACAAATCGTGATGGACATAGCTGGAACCCCTACGATAATAGTTCACCTGTATGCGAACATTCATATACATGATATATAGTTAAATCATTGCAGCTAAGAAGCAACATTCCAAAGTTTTCCATTCTTAAGGAAAAGTAAACAAATATGGAAATTTTTGTCTTGAATTTTAAAAATCGTTGCACGATTTTCATTTCACCTATGAGGTTCATTGTGCGCTATGCTTTACGTATGCATATGTGTGTGTATATGTACGTAAATATATAAATACGTACACATATGTGTATGTGTACATGCACATGTATATGATGTATGGCTTATAAATGAAGATAGGTGTATATTTATAGATTTAGATATAATATACATTCCTATATGAATATCTATTCATACACTCACACACACTCTGATATACATATATATTTATATATGTGAGTATGTGTAAGTGTGTGTGAATGTGTGTGTGTGTGTGTGTGTGTGTGTGTGTGTGTGTGCGTGCGTGTTCAGTAAAATATCACCAACAATCTTGAGATCGTAGTGTTCTGGGAATAAGGGAATATGATGTTTCTTGTTCTCATACAAATCTCAAATATGGAGGTAGAGATAGCCAGGGAGAAATGTAATTGTGGTGTGTTAACAATTTCTTACAAAGATGGCGATACGTGCGTACATACACACACACATACATACATACATACATACATACATACATACATACATACATACATATACACACATATACATACATGGATACATATATGTATAACATATACATACACACGCGTGTACATACGTTAGTATATATGCGTTTGCATATATATATATATAAGTATATGTATATATCTATATCTTTCTCTCTCTCTGTCTCTCTCTCTCTCTCTTTACATATATATATATATATGTGTGTATGTAAATTTCATAGATATATAGCCATACACAAACACACGGACAAACACCTATATATATCTGCATATGCACATACATGCGCATGTATATATATATGTGTGTGTTTGTACATATATATATATAAATATATATATATATATGTGTGTGTGTGTATGTGTGTATGTATATATATATATATATGTGTATATATATATATATACATATATATATATATATATATATATATATATATATATAATACATATTGTGAATTCAAGTTCTTGATTCTCAAGTGAATGAATAAGAGAGGCTTGATGCATCTTTCTAAACATATCCGCTTGGCTATTCAGTTACTGCTGGAAGTAACTTGGTGCGAAAATACATATATATACATACATATATATGTATATATATATATATATATTATATATATATATATATATATATATATATATATATATATATATATAATATATATATATAATACATATATATACACTTATATATATATAATACATATATATATATATATTATATATATATATATATATATATATATATATATATATATATATATGTATATATATATGTAAATAGTGGAAAGAAGGTGAGGGAGAGATGTGCGCGAAAAAGTTTAGGAAAATTATATGTGTATATGTGAAAATGCTCTTGTTGTGAGCGCTCAACAATATTACAATATATTTGTATGATATGTGTATTATGGTATTTCAGAATGTATTATTCTATTATTGGTGCATTCAACAAGAAAAAAATATTCTCCATCTATTCAAAATTGAATGTCAATTAATATACATAGGTTTTTAAAGCGAGGTGCTATACGGCTATACGTATCATGTTTCTGGTAATACAATAGGTGAAAGCGGCCAACTGGCGGAATCGTTACGAGCCAAGGAGCAAGATTAAAAGCGTTCCATATGTCTTTTCATTTTGTTTTCATAATCCCCCGAGGACGACTTTGCATTTTTGTATTTCGAGGTCGATAAAATAAATATCAGTGAAGTCCTGGGCTCGATATAATCGATTTGTCTCTCTCGTTAAATTACTGGTCTTTGGCGAGATTTTAAGCGAATATTAAAACGGTGAAGTAATATAGTTTCAGGTACATAATTAAATGTCAGTGAAGATTACTAGGTACCCAAAGCACCGCCATCTCTATGAATGCCACTTTGGTTTCCATTACCCTTCTGTATTCATTATTAGCCATATCTCATTTGTGACGTTTTCCAGATTCGTACCTGAACGCTTCCACGGTAAACTGTCACCACACATTATTCGTCAGTGACAACGTCAAAGTAAGTTAGACCTGCACAAATAATTTCACGCCAAGAAATCTCGAAATTATTCCGGGACACATACCATACAGGAACAGCACTAGATCCTCATTATTGCGGGTAGTGTTTGCACCCAGGAATTGTCCGCTGAACAAATTTTACTGTAGAACATGAAAAAGTGTAATGTTTGGCCATCTTTGTCAACAATAACTCTATAATCAAATGCGACATCGCTCTAAATGTCAGCGCTTCCAAATTCTAACTCTATCAGCATCTCCATCGCAAATCAGAATGAGATTTAATCTCTAGATTAGTTTGTAAATGTCTCCGCTAAATAAAATGAATTATTGATTTTTCTTTTTTAGAAATTAACAAACAATTATAATAAATTTGTTGATTGAGATCGATAAAATAGAAACAGCCAACTTTGTCTAAATGTGCTTTAGAGATTAATTCTGTTATTTACAGAGTTACACTTCTAAAAATTTCAATTGAAAATACAAAATTGCACGAGACTACATTGTGATCTCTCTCCCTACCAATGCTCTCTCTCTCCCTCTCCCTCTCCCTATCTATCTAACTAGGATGCATGTGAGAGTTTTCGTTCCTTTTTGCGAACACAACAATCTCATGCCCTCATCCGACCCTTCACCGCTACAAAATGGATATTTTTTCTTTAGTGTAAGTCTTATATGCCAATGTGAATTTGGGTGTGTCCGGATCTGTGTTTCGTTTCGATACTTCGTTTGTATTTCAATGTTTTCGTGTGTGTGCATGTGTATGTATTATTGTGTGCTCCCTCTCTATGACAGATGAGCATGTGTGAACCTCTGCTTATGTATATGTATATGTGTGTCTGCCTGTGCAACGTCAATGTTGTTATTCCCGTATGTTAGTCTTTTGGTATTTCACCTTCCAGGGAGTCGCTGTTTATTCTCGAGATATTTCTCCGTACTTTCTCCGAACATACGTTTAACACTTAATTCCACTGGCGGCTGCTATTAAAAGGGAGAAAATCGCTTCAGCTTTTAAGTATGTTGAAGAATTTATGTAAAAGAGTGAGGGGCATACATATATTTCTATGTAATTCTTTTATTGTTTCTTGATTTCCATAAGATAAAGTTCTTAAAGTCACTGCAGGATAACCTCCTCGTTGTTGACTCGTCAGCACAGCATAACTTGGGTTATATTTTCCCTTCTTCTCATTCTCTCACGCCTATATTCGCTTACATAGACACATATTAGTAACTTAATATGATACAGTCCAGCGGTCTACTACTCTTCTAATTCTCCTTTAATCTCAAGAGCTTGCTCCGTGCATAAATTAAATCACACACCAGTATTTACATATTCCGTCTCTGACATATATATACACATACATTCATGGATATACATATAAGCACGTGATATACATATACGTATTCACTCTACTACAATGTACACATACCGCGTTGAAGAAAAATCACATCGTTCGTGAAGAACCTGGATTTATATAAAATTTCCAAAATCAATGAATTTGAATTAAGTGAAACATAACACAATAAATTTTCGGCTTTCGAATCTAAGCCAATATCTTAGAAAGCCAATTATTAGGAGAATTTAATGCCTGTCACATTATGGCAGCTCCTGAATAGTCTTAATGATTAGCGTGAAATTGTTGGATGGAGTTGGCATTGCTCTCGGTCGATGTTGCTGTTGTTGGTGATGTGTAACTACGTGCACACGTGCATGTATTATAAGTGTGTATGTATTTATATACATCGATATACGCTTATTTATAAATGTATGTGTTTGCGTGTTTACGTGTATACTTACATTTAATTGCACACGCCTCACACACGCACACCCACACACACATACACACGTACTCGCACACGAAAACACACATATGTATGTATATATACATATATATATATATATATATATATATATGTATATATATATATGCATATATACATATATATATATACGTATATATATATATATATATATATATATATATATATATATATATATATATATATATATATATATTTAGCAATTAAGGACAACTACTTAATAAGGAAAACTTAACAAGAAATTGTCAGGTAGATAGCGTAAAAACCTCATAAGAGAAAAAAATTTCGAAAATAATTATTTCTTATTGAACATATTAATTTATATATAGAGGGCATTATACATACATGCCAGACGGCATTATACATACATGCCAAACGCTAAGAGGGACACTCAGTCATTTCTACCAAAAATATTACTAATCCCACCGAATGCAATTTTACAAAGTAAGACATTTAAAAATATAGACCTGTATCACAGTGATTTCATACTTACGTAATCATCAGCAGGCCTGAATGTATTATAAATAAACAACGACCCTGCCCCGCTTAAGCCGATCAGCTAACTGATCAACATCAACGAAGCACATGGGTGAGTTTATATATATTACATCCGGGTGAATGGCAAACTTTTACGAATTGCATTTCGGGAGAGGAAAAGTTTTTTCGGAATAAAAATTTAGCAATAAAGGACAACTACTTAATAAGGAAAACTTAACAAGAGATTGTCAGGTAGATAGCGTAAAAACCTCATAAGAGAAAAAATTTCGAAAATAATTATTTCTTATTGAACATATTAATTAATATATAGACGGCATTATACATACATGCCAGACGGCATAATACATACATGCCAAACGCTAAGAGGGACACTCAGTCATTTCTACCAAAAATATTACTAATCCCACCGAATGCAATTTTTCAAAGTAAGACATTTAAAAATATAGACCTGTATCACAGTGATTTCATACTTACGTAATCATCAGCAGGCCTGAATGTATTATAAATAAACAACGACCCTGCCCCGCTTAAGCCGATCAGCTAACTGATCAACATCAACGAAGCACATGGGTGAGTTTATATATATTACATCCGGGTGAATGGCAAACTTTTACGAATTGCATTTCGGGAGAGGAAAAGTTTTTTCGGAATAAAAATTTAGCAATTAAGGACAACTACTTAATAAGGAAAACTTAACAAGAAATTGTCCGGTAGATAGCGTAAAAACCTCATAAGAGAAAAAATTTCGAAAATAATTATTTCTTATTGAACATATTAATTTATATATAGAGGGCATTATACATACATGCCAGATGGCATTATACATACATGCCAAACGCTAAGAGGGACACTCAGTCATTTCTACCAAAAATATTACTAATCCCACCGAATGCAATTTTTCAAAGTAAGACATTTAAAAATATAGACCTGTATCACAGTGATTTCATACTTACGTAATCATCAGCAGGCCTGAATGTATTATAAATAAACAACGACCCTGCCCCGCTTAAGCCGATCAGCTAACTGATCAACATCAACGAAGCACATGGGTGAGTTTATATATATTACATCCGGGTGAATGGCAAACTTTTACGAATTGCATTTCGGGAGAGGAAAAGTTTTTTCGGAATAAAAATTTAGCAATTAAGGACAACTACTTAATAAGGAAAACTTAACAAGAAATTTCAGGTAGATAGCGTAAAAACCTCATAAGAGAAAAAATTTCGAAAATAATTATTTCTTATTGAACATATTAATTTATATATAGAGGGCATTATACATACATGCCAGACGGCATTATACATACATGCCAACGCTAAGAGGGACACTCAGTCATTTCTACCAAAAATATTACTAATCCCACCGAATGCAATTTTTCAAAGTAAGACATTAAAAATATAGACCTGTATCACAGTGATTTCATACTTACGTAATCATCAGCAGGCCTGAATGTATTATAAATAAACAACGACCCTGCCCCGCTTAAGCCGATCAGCTAACTGATCAACATCAACGAAGCACATGGGTGAGTTTATATATATACATCCGGGTGAATGGCAAACTTTTACGAATTGCATTTCGGGAGAGGAAAAGTTTTTTCGGAATAAAAATTTAGCAATTAAGGACAACTACTTAATAAGGAAAACTTAACAAGAAATTTCAGGTAGATAGCGTAAAAACCTCATAAGAGAAAAAATTTCGAAAATAATTATTTCTTATTGAACATATTAATTTATATATAGAGGGCATTATACATACATGCCAGACGGCATTATACATACATGCCAAACGCTAAGAGGGACACTCAGTCATTTCCACCAAAAATATTACTAATCCCACCGAATGCAATTTTTCAAAGTAAGACATTTAAAAATATAGACCTGTATCACAGTGATTTCATACTTACGTAATCATCAGCAGGCCTGAATGTATTATAAATAAACAACGACCCTGCCCCGCTTAAGCCGATCAGCTAACTGATCAACATCAACGAAGCACATGGGTGAGTTTATATATATTACATCCGGGTGAATGGCAAACTTTTACGAATTGCATTTCGGGAGAGGAAAAGTTTTTTCGGAATAAAAATTTAGCAATTAAGGACAACTACTTAATAAGGAAAACTTAACAAGAAATTGTCAGGTAGATAGCGTAAAAACCTCATAAGAGAAAAAATTTCGAAAATAATTATTCTTATTGAACATATAATTTATATATAGAGGGCATTATACATACATGCCAGACGGCATTATACATACATGCCAAACGCTAAGAGGGACACTCAGTCATTTCTACCATACATGCGTTTGGCATGTATGTATAATGCCGTCTGGCATGTATGTATAATGCCCTCTATATATAAATTAATATGTTCAATAAGAAATAATTATTTTCGAAATTTTTTCTCTTATGAGGTTTTTACGCTATCTACCTGACAATTTCTTGTTAAGTTTTCCTTATTAAGTAGTTGTCCTTAATTGCTAAATTTTTATTCCGAAAAAACTTTTCCTCTCCCGAAATGCAATTCGTAAAAGTTTGCCATTCACCCGGATGTAATATATATAAACTCACCCATGTGCTTCGTTGATGTTGATCAGTTAGCTGATCGGCTTAAGCGGGGCAGGGTCGTTGTTTATTTATAATACATTCAGGCCTGCTGATGATTACGTAAGTATGAAATCACTGTGATACAGGTCTATATTTTTAAATGTCTTACTTTGAAAAATTGCATTCGGTGGGATTAGTAATATTTTT
Source organism: Octopus sinensis (assembly GCF_006345805.1). Lineage (NCBI taxonomy): Eukaryota > Metazoa > Mollusca > Cephalopoda > Octopoda > Octopodidae > Octopus > Octopus sinensis. The sequence goes on along the minus strand of NC_043019.1, from coordinate 7,259,495 downwards.
GGTAGAAATGACTGAGTGTCCCTCTTAGCGTTTGGCATGTATGTATAATGCCGTCTGGCATGTATGTATAATGCCCTCTATATATAATATATATATATATATATATATATAATATATATATATAATACATATATATATATATATATATATATATATATATATATATACGTATATATATATATGTATATATGCATATATATATATATATATTATATATATATATATATATTATATATATATATATATTATATATATATATATATATATATATATATATACGTATATATATATATGTATATATGCATATATAATATATATATATATATATATATACATATATATACTCTCACATGCACTCTGGTTCCCTGATCAAGCGAATACTCAAGTATTCAATGTAGGTGAGGAGTGAATTGAAAGAGCTGACTAAAATTAATTGTTATTTCAAATCCAAACATGTTGTATGAAGTTCATTTAAGAGAGAGCGGGAACAGTCTATGTTATGGAACCTAGTACTGAATTCACCCTTCTTTTATTTCCTGCAATGTAAGAAAAGCAAACTTCATCACGGCCCAATTTCAACTCATTGATAGATAGCTAGATAAATAGACAGATTTATAGATAGATATACATAATTAATTATACATACCCCCCCCCAACACACACATACATATATATATATATATATATATATATATATATATATATATGATGACCCTAAGGAGAAACACCACATCCTTGCCACTTGCTTTGCAGCCAACTCCATGTTAAAGCCAAGTATACTCCAAGTATGTCTTCTACTCACTGAATAGTGTTCACATCCCATATCGACGCGCTAAGTACAGTGATATCTTTATTTTTGGAAACAAAAGAGGACAAAGTATTTGAAAATGTATGTTCCATTACGCTTAAACGTTGTACCCTTTACGAGGATATATTTTGACATTTGGAAGCACGACTCAGTATGGCCCGCTTTAAAGAAAATTACCTCCACCTATCTGAAACGACTATCATATTACGACTCCCACCTTTATAACGCCACTGAATAAATCAAGTCAGTTACAACGGATAACTTTCAACAACACTTTGAACCTCCTCTTCCTCCCTCTCTCCCTCCCTATTTTTGCCTGTCAAGTGACCACCATTACGGTTTTTGTAATACTGAATCTCATGAAGAACTACTTACATTTGCTGATCATCAGCGAACCCTCACTTAGAGTCTGTGACACCAGGAAAATCTTGAAACACGTCTGTAATGCGGCATCTCAGGGGCATTTAACAACGTGTCAATATATAATTTGTGGAATCTGATTAGTACCGAGTTTCACAAGATCAATTTTGCTCTTGCCACGATCAACCTTCATCACTCGGACATTGTATATGGAAAATAATAATTATCCATCTGGTGCTTAATTCATCGACTCCGAAAGGACGAGGTCGACTGCGGAGAAATTTGAACTCAGCGTAAAGACTGCTAAGCATTTCGCCCGTTATGGTAAAAAAGTAAATATTTTCAAAGCGTATGGGTGGTTATTCTGAGGTACTCTTAAACTAGCAGGGAGTGCATTTCTTAAGACAATTTTGTATAAATCTGAAAGAGTTAGATAGAGAGACATACACACTGATAAATGATGAGAGACAGAGAAATCACGTTTTTATTAACCAGCAACGGAGCGACCACTTAGAGCCGTATTGTCTTGGTATTTGCTAATGTAAATTAATCTTTTATAAGAGGTAAAAGGGGCAATCTTCAGAGAAAGTATTCAATAAAATATTTATTTTATTTCTCTATGGCAAACGCAATCATAATGCAACTGAAAAATTTTTCATTTTAGTGACTTGCATTTGTGAAGATGTAACAACCAGCCAACAGTTCAGTTGGCGTTTTACTGATTATATTTGACTTATGTCTCCAAGACAAAAGTTTCTTTCGAAAAAGTAATCTTAACTGCTTGACAAAACGTAATATTATAACAGCAAACACAAAGACGATTCTAAGACAATTCCAATAATATGACATCAAACTAATACAATATATATATATAGAAAAATAAAACAAACACAGGAAATGAGAAAGAAAACTAATAATAATAATAATAATAATAATAATAATAATAATAATAATATAATAATAATAATAATAATAATAATAATAGTAATGATAATAATAACAGAACGGAACATCATGAAACAGGATTCAGTTGAGTGACATGTTGATTCGATAGTTTATCTTTCTAAAATAGTCTTGACACATCGGCCATCTTTAGATGAATTGGATTCTAAGAACCACTGTCATGGTGTGCCGACATTACCGAACAGGAAATGACAGAAAGTAATTCAAGATTTCCAGTACAATTTCGTTTTGGAATAGAATACCGTGTCTTTAATGTTGAATGTCTTTGCCGTCCATTTTGTGATTTCATGAAAAAGAAAAAGAAAAAGGAAACAAATAAAAATGGTATTTCCTTTCTAGTTGGATTTGCTGTTTCTTCTGGTTTAAAATCAAAATTCTTTTCTTTTTAATCTCTTTCTTTCCATTGTTTCTTATCTTTCTCATTTTTGCAATCCATCAATCACTCTCTCTTAATTAATCGATATATCTACTTTTCTTTTGGCATATCTTTCCGTCTGTCTATCCATTTTTATATCTATCTCTTAGGGGAGTGAGATCATACATATCTATACAAACGCACATATCTATGTATGAACATCTATCCATCCATCCATCCATCTATCTATTCATCTATCTATCTATCTATCTATCTATCCATCTATCTATCTATCTATCTATCTATCTATCTATCTATCTATCTATCTATCTATCTATTTATCTATCTATCTATCTATCTATCTATCTATCTATCTATCTATTCCATCTATCTATCTATCCATCTATCTATCTATCTATCTATCCATCTATCTATCTATCTATTCCATCTATCTATCTATCTATCTATCTATCTATCTATCTATCTATCTATCTATCTTCCTAAGTATCTGTCTGTATGTCCTATTATTATTATTATTGTTACTATTTCTTCTACTATCGATGTTTAGGTCTCAATGCATTTATTTACCAAACTGCAAACATTTTATATTGTTTATTGGAGAGCGGAGGACTTCATTGTGAATATGACAGCAGCCAAGGGAATTATATGTTATCAGAACATATCTTCTCAACAGCGAGTTTAATGTCCCTGACCTGGACAGTCAGGCATTCGAATGGCAGCCTCCATGTTAATATAAAAGAGCACTGCAGTGCAGAACGGAGCAGATCGTCCCATGTTCTTTTGTTTGTTTTTTTAATAAAGAAGCTGCGATAAATTTCATTGCTACACCAGAAATAATAGAGTAGACAGAAGACGAAGTATAGACTAGCCTTCCATGGACCATCATAAACTGTCTGGGAATGAAATCAAAAGATTGTAAAAAAAGCCATAAAAATTAAAACTACATTGTACATATACTCTCTTTTACTCTCTTTTACTTGTTTCAGTCATTTGACTGCGGCCATGCTGGAGCACCACCTTTAGTCGAGCAAATCGACCCCGGGACGTATTCTTTGTAAGCCCAGTACTTATTCTATCGGTCTCTTTTTGCCGAACCGCTAAGTGACGGGGACGTAAACACACCAGCATCGGTTGTCAATCAATGCTAGGGGGACAAACACAGACATACAAACATATACACACACACTTATATATATATACATATATACGACAGGCTTCTTTCAGTTTCTGTCTACCAAATCCACTCACAGGGCATTGGTCGGCCCGGAGCTATAGCAGAAGACACTTGCCCAAGATGCCACGCAGTGGGACTGAACCCGGAACCATGTGGTTGGTTAGCAAGCTACTTACCACACAGCCACTCCTGCGCGTATGTTGGTTAATCTGAGATCAGTCTAGATCGGGTTTACCCATGATTAGACTAGTTCCACTCACAAAGATGCGTCGTCGTGTTTTCTTGAATGGCGTGTTATGATGTGTGTTTTTTTGGAGAATGTGATGTACGATTGTGAAAGCGCATGCTATAGCGATTAGGTTGTTGCTCTCATGACCATAAGATAGTGCTTTTCACTTCTGAACTGGGCGGAGCGGTGTGTCCTTGGGCAAAATACTTCGTTTTAGCTTGCTCTAGCACAGTGGTGACCACACTATGTACCGCGGGCCGGATCCTGTCCGCGAGATCAGCTCATCCGGCTCGCCGTCGCCGAACTGTACCTTTTGTGTAAGTACCTGCAATGAGAATTCATTGACCTCTTGTATGGCATCAGTGTTCGGAACAACTTATGTCTCTGAGCAAACATTTTCAATAATGAAGAATGCGACGTCAGCACATCGAACGAGGATGTCAGAGGAACATTTCAAAGCAATTCTCTTGGTTGGATGCAGCAATTCCAAAGCAAATATTCTCTATTGCGAAAAATATCCTGACGTCTACATACTGTCTTTAATAGAAACATTCTGGAAAGCTATGTGCAGAAATGTACAGTTCTTATATATTTAAAGCTATGTGCAGTCATTTTTATTTCTGCTTTTTTAAAGTAAACTACTTTTCTCATAAAAAGCCGTTCTACTTTTCTCATAAAAAGCATATTTTCCTTCTTTGAAATATATCTTGGAGGAAAATTTATTTAATGTTTCTTTTCGGTGCAGTCGTCAAGTTTTATTCTTTAAGAATAAGTTTAGCAATTATTAAAATATTTTATATGGTATATATTAATGAATGTATGAAACGA
>NC_043019.1:7232257-7249757 GCF_006345805.1 Octopus sinensis | reverse complement strand
TAGGTTCCATCGTGACCTCCACTCTGTAATCTTCAATCTATAACACCAACAACAACGCTGCATGCCATCCATATTGTTCTTCTTAACGATGCTGCTGTAGTTTTATTACTGCCACGAGGTTAGCAGTAATCGCAATGCATTCATGTATAATATAATATAACATAATATAACATATATTATATTATATCTATATCTACATGTATATATATTAAAATATATATATATATTTATATATACACGCACACACAGACATGCACTCACGTAGCCACACGCACATACCACAGCTTTTTATTATTCTCTGAAAGAGCCTGAAGAGCCTACACAAAGTGGGTGTAGGTGTTTTCAAATCAAAACTGTACGTTTTCATGGTTTGAGTCGCAGATGAACCTACGTCGTGGCAAGAGCTGCAAATGAGAGTAGCGACATCAAACTCCCGTCTTCACCAAATGCTACATATTAAAGACGGCTCTCAATAATAACAGTGTTGGAAACGGTGGTGCCCCATCATGGCCACAGTTTTGAGCCAGAAGTAAAAGAAAATACATGCATATACATCGTTTTCTTTCAATCCTGAGCAGTGGCCATATTAGAGCACCGTTTTTGATGTATCGATTCCCAATACTTACTCGTGTATTCTAGCTACTTATTCTCTCGATTTATTTTGTCGACCTGCTAGGTTACTGGAACGTATTGCAACGAATGGCTGTTATCCAACACTATCAGTGTCTTGCTGATTGGTTTCTTCTGGAGATTAAGATCAGAGATTAACTACATACATACATACACGCATGCCTATTCTCCATTTTCTTTAGGAGCGGGTAGCCACAGCAAGACACACACCAGACATTCCATTCATTTCCCAGCTCAAAGAGGCGAACCCAGTCCTATGCTCAGGTCAAGGCATAGAAAGCAACCCCCAATATCAGCAGCAGGGCCCGGCAGCGTATGCTGGTTTACCCCCGCCGCATCATGCTGGTTCCGTACCCCTCTCAGCAACATCCAATTCACTCATCCGTCTACAAACACTCTCCAAACGTTTCGATCATTTATAAACTCTTTTTACCTCTCTCACCTCTAACCACCAAAGCTTTCCTCACTCCATCCATCCGCACAAACCAAAGTTTGCCTCTGGTTCTGCTTTCTACCACTTCAGCCTTCATCACCCTCCTTTCAATCCGCTCGTCATCCATCCTCTCCATGTGGCCAAACCACCTCAACATTCGTCTAGCCATTAAGTTGATGAGTATAAATGGATGATAGATTTGTGTGTTTGGGATAAGCTACACACACACTTAATCCTGTTAGAAGTACCAGCATCGGAAATTGTCGGTATTTGCGATGGACATTGAATCCACGAAGAAAAGAAATCCTCCAGAGTCTGTCGATTACTGTGTGGTTATATGTGTGGTTATATGTGGGACGACCTGGTATTTCAAGCACGTCTTTAGTCAACAGTCTCCAACGGACTATTTTTGGTAAAGTAGTCAATCTCGTCTATTAGCTATTGGTCACCAACATTCTGTGGTGAGCATCTTGGAAAGGTATCACAAGAGACTTTTCCGCTCATGCAGCAAATTCGTTTTAATTCTTTCAGCAACATATGAAAGTGACATTTCGTCGGTTACGACGATGAGGGTTGCAGTTGATCCGAGCAACGGAGCAACCTGTTCGGGAAGTGGACGTGGAAATGACTGAGAACTCCACGGACACATGTCGGGGTTCATGTCAATGCTGTCCAGTGAAGGACGGTAGTGCAAACGGAACATGTGACTGAACACTGATAAAAACAACTGAAGGAATTCTCTTGATTTTGGCACTGCAGAGTAATATCGGTTTGTGACGGCCGCAAATCCTCATATAAGTGTATTTCTTCAATTCCGTTCGCCGATTCTTTCTTGCAGTGATTTGTTGTGGAACATCTCGCAATATATATATATATGTATATATATATTATATTATATATATATATAATATATATATAGATATATAAATATATATATATATATATATATATAATATATATATATATATAATATATATATATATATATATATATATATATATAAACATACATACATATATATATAATATAATAATATAGAGGGAGACATATATAGATATATATACATACACTACACGCCCACATACACACACAGAAAAACACACACATACACATATATAGCATGTATTAATATGTTTTTATTGATCTCAGTGATCTCACATTTTATTCACTGTAAATCCCTCAACGGTTATCTTGTTTTGTGCATTCCTTTCATATTACATCTTTGTACATTCTCCAACGTCTAGCGCCCTTGAGGCCGCTACTAGTAGTAGTAGTAGTAGTAGTAGTAGTAGTAGTAGTAGTAGTAGTGGTAGTAGCAGCAGCAGCAGCAATAGCAATACACTAATGGAAATAAAGTAATATCCTCAAAAGTAATAATAATACCAAGAATAAAAAATAACAACAACAACAACAACAACTGCAACGAAAACAACAATAAGAATCATTCCTGCTAAAGGCGCAAGGCCTAAAGTTTTGTGGCAGGGGACGAGTCGATTACATTGACCCCCGAAAGAATAGAAGGCAAATTCGAAACTCGGTGGAATTCGAACTGAGGACGTAGCGACCGGCGAAATACCGTCTTGTACTTCGTCCAGCGTGCTAACAATTCTGCCAGCTTCAACAAGGATAACAACAAGAACAACCACAACATCAAGAATAACAACAACAGCAAAAACAATAATACTAGTACTACTGCTACTACTAATAATAATCCTTTCTACTATAGGCACAAGGCCTGAAATTTTGGTAGGGGGAGTTGTTAAGTCATATAAATCGACCCTAGTTTTTCACTGATCTCATATCAAGATAAATAGCGCATGACCTTGCAGGTGGGGCTTACTTAGAATTTTCTTCTGGTCGAGGAGCCCATCCCGCTCAAAAGGTCCATGAATAAGGGTTGATTAAGGATGTTGAACGAAACACCTATGTTTCCAGAGGTGAATTATTCAAACCCCAAAGAAACCCTCTAAACACATGGCTACGATGATCCCCCAGTATTCCTGCTCATGGTCAGAGATGCATATATCGTCAGCCCCTAAGGGACATGCTCAACTGGTTAAGGTCAAACAACTGACAAGCAAATCTGTGGTATTGAGCAGAATATTTGCTGTAACCCATCTTTTATACCAAGACAAAACAATGTACATAATTACACTTTCAATCAGTTAAGATCAGAAGCCATGAGAGCCACTGCCTGGTACTGCATCAGGGCAGTTTTGCCTTTCATCACTTCGGGATTGATAAATTAAGTACCAGTGGAACACTGGGGGCCATGTAATCCTTTCCCGCCAAATTTCACTCCATGTGCCTTTACCAGAAAGGCCTGTTACTATTATGAAAATATTATCATCATCACCATCATTTTCTTCCTCTTCCAACTTCCTCCCCCGCATCTTCCTCCTCCTAGTTGTCATCTTTATAATCCCCGTCTCACTGACGTCATCATCCTGCCCCTCTCTCATCAGACACAATCCTTTTCCTCTACCGCTTCATTCATTTTCTTTCCTAGTCTATATTCTTAATATCGTAATTGTTACACTTATAGAACACTTGTTGCTGTCTTCATCCCTCGTCATTTTCGTTAACGTTGAGGTTGTTGATGTTCTTGTTGTTGTCACCGCCGCCGACGCCGTCGTCTCGTCATCGTCGTCGCCGTCGTCTTCGTCGTCATTGCGGGTTTCTGTTGTTGGTTTGTTATGATTTATCTCCTCCATCTATAGTACTTCAACATAATTTCATCTCAGATATTCTGAATATACTCAAGAGTATTCAAGCTGTACACACACACACACGCACACACATAACTCACTCACTCTCTTCACCTACCTTTCACTCACACTCACACACACACACTCTCTCTCTCCCTCTCTCTCTCTCTCTATATATATATATATGGGTGGGTGGGTGTGTGTATTATATATATACATGTACATATACATACGATATTTGTAAATTTACATACATAGAGACATGAATACATATACCTATATCAATACACACACACACACACGCACACACACACATATATATATATATATGTGTGTGTGTGTGTGCGTGTATGTATGTGTGTATGTATACGTATACATCATGTACATAAACACGTTCAGATACATAATGTCATTTAAAGTTTGTAGAATATACTGGCAAAAGAGTACATCCATACTTAAATATATATACAACTATCTGCACATATCAATATATGTATATACATATAGACATAAAATATAAATGTACTTAGTTATATGCGTATCTCTAAATATCTTCGTACCTCTTTATCTCTCTGTCTTTTACTATATATATATATATATGAAACATGCATATACATTTAAATATACACATATACATATATACACTAACCCACACACATATATGTGTGTTTGATATGTGTGTATTTATATCTATATCTCCCTATATATGTATATATATATTGATATACGTATATATAGATATGTATATATATATATAACATATATATAATATATATAATATATATTATATATATATATATTATATATATTGATATATGTATGTATATATATATATATATATATATATATGTATGTATATATATGGATTTGAAAATTTATAGTATATAGACGCGAGGCACGTTTATCATCGCCTCGTGTATATATGTTGGTCTTTGGCTTTTCTGCTGACGAGACAACGCCAGTGATAAATAAATTAATTAAACTAATTTATTTACTAAAGATTGTCGAAACTATGCATAGTCCAGAAAGGGAAAGGGTAAACGTTTTCAGAATTACAACTATTAGTGGTTTGGAGTTTGGTTGCTCTTTCTAGTGAGTCGGATGTCATATTATGGCCGTCCCTTATATGTTTGAATGTATATTATATTTTATAGTCTATTGATTATTTTTCTTTCTCACTTGAACGCTGGTAGCGGAGAAATTTTCTAGAAATTTTTGCTACCTTAAAATTTATTAATTAATATATATGCATAAATGTAAATATATGAATACATATTCATATTTAGATTCAGATGAATTACGAACTTGAGTTGAATCATTAGAATTTAATAAGGTATTATCCATACAGTTTCAAAGGGAATTGATTAATATCAAAATATCCTGTTGCTTATTTTGATTATACATATTAATATGTATAGGATGATAGCTATATATTAAGATATCATAATGATAAGATATATATTCCAGTTTAAACTGACAGTTTATATAAACAATTGACTGAAAAATGAGGAGCTAACCCAAGCCAGAATAGAACTCACATATCAACGTTAACACGGCTACATGCGTATCCGATTGAACCAAGCGCTCACCGATCAAATTTATGAATCTATTCTTTAACTGTCCAATCGTATGCGCATGGAACCATGTAAGATTTGATACGTGAGTTCGATTCTGGCCTTGATTAGCACATAATTTTGTCATAGAAATGATTATATAAAATGATTATATAAAATTGTATAAAATGTCGCTTTAAATCGCTTTAAGCATTCATAAATGTACTTATAAACATAAATCTACACCACAGCTTTATATATATATATATATATATATATATATATATGCGTACATAATCTTCCTCATAAACAGTTATACACACGTGTATTGTAAATATTACGAATGTCGGAGGATTGGTAGTATAATAGGAAGTTCAGAGCAGACGTCTTGTGCTGCCTCGATGTAGATTCTATACTCTCTGTTATCGATAGTAGTACTCGTCTAGTACATAATTTATAGACCCTGAAAGAATGAAAGTCAACGACAGATTCAAAGCAATTTGAACTCCGAAAGTAAGATTTGGTTTACTACAAGAAGACACATATGAACTTATACAAGGACATTACACAAAGGCCCGTGCTTTGCTTTGGACCGACTATGAATGAATCAAGCAGAAAATCACTTTACTATTAAAAGACAAATACCGGAGTCTACTTTCTTGAATGCCTGGGTTTTGAGAATGTGGAGCTGACAAAGGGTTAGTTCCGGCCAATTGATGCATAAAAGCATAGAAGATGAAAGCTTGTGTGTCTATGGCTGTGGGTGGGTGTAAGGGAGAGAAAGCGAAAGAGAAAGTAAGAAGGGGAATAGGAGACAAAGAGGGAGTGATGGAGAGAAAATAAACATCATTAGTTGTCTTCAGGTTTGTTTCCTTACTTGAAAGTGAAAAACGGTGACCGGCAACGCTGAATTTCTCGGAAATCGAACACATGTTCAAAAGATCCGGTACGATCCGAATTACACAAACTATTCAACACACTACTAACTACTACACCATTACGTGTGTATATACATTTATATACATATGTATGTAATATATATATATATAATATATATATGTATGTATATATGTATATGTATGCGCATATATATATTATATGTATATATATATATATATATATATATATATATATTATATATATGTATATATATATATATATATAATATATATGTATATATACGTGTGTGAGTGGCAGTACTGTGTGCTTGTATTCATATATACTTATCTATATCAAAACATATTTGTATATATATATGTATATGTACATATATATATATATATATATATATATATATATATATATATTATAGAGAGAGATAGAGAGAGGAGAGAGAGATAGATAGATATGTAGATTGACAAGTGTATATTTATATATATATATAATATATATATATGTTGTGTGTGTGTGTATAGATAGATTGACATAGAGATAGACATAGATATATTTACACACATATATACATATGTACATAATTATATATATGCATATATATATATACGTATATAAATATCCATGTATACATACGTATGTCTATGTGTGTGTATATACTTATTCATATGTACATACATGAATTCCTATATATATATTTATGTATATTTATATATATATACATATATGGATGCCTATATCTATATATATATATATAACGATCTATATATGTATATATATATATATATATATATTGGTAAACCAATCCTGATGTAGATAGACGTGGCTCGTTACTGAGTGATTCTTGTTGAAAACACGATTGATGAGAGGCATTCAACAATATTACAAAGGAAACTGTCACTATATTTCGTGAAATGGAGTTGATTGAACAGTTGCCCGAAGGATTTGAAGACTCGGTGCTGAATAAACACGACCAGGCCTGTTTATAATGTGAACTGCAACGTATACGTGTGTGCGGGTTCGTGTGTGTGTCCATGTGTACGTATTGAAATACATGCATATATATTTTTTGATATGCGTACACAGATACACACACGTACGTACTGAAATATATATTATATATATATATATTTATATTTCACCTAAATACTTATATTAGTATGTATTGTCTCGTCTTATTTATATTGATTCGGCAGGCTGATTCAACAACGTCTCAACTACTACTACTACTGCTACTATACTACTACTACTACTACTACTACTACTACTACTACTACTACTGCTACTGCTGCTGCTGCCACTACTATGACTGCTAATACTATAACTAATTCCACAACCACCACTACCAGTAACCGCAGCACCGGTAGTACCAACAGATGCAGCTGCATGAGTAGCAGAGAAGCGATAGTAGCAGCCACAGCAGAAGCTGTATTATTATTATTATTATTATTATTATTATATTATTATTATTGTGTTGTTGTTTTTGTTGTTGTTACTATTGTTATTATTATTATTATTATTAGTGATGGTGGTGGTGGTAGTAGCAGCAGTAGTAGTAGTAGTAGTAGTAGTAGTAGTAGTAGTAGTAAGATTGGCAGCAGCAGCAACCGCAACAACAGCTCCTTTTTTTGGGCCACGTGGTGTAAAAGCTGCAGACAATACGTTGGCCAAAAGACAAAACTAGAAGAAGCGCAAAAGCCAGCGGGTCGAAGTATGTAACACAAAGTGCGACATTAAGTAAAAACAAGCAAAATGCATCCTTAAATATAAAAGATATCTAGCATTATTAATATAGAACAATAAGAGGAACACGACAGCTGCCCGAAATATACGAAACGGGTAGAAACCTGGCAGCAAACGCACACGACCTTGGGTTATCCTCAAGCGAAGGGCAAACGAGTTCCTCCCGTACCTTTGACACACAATCGGCATATTTAGAATGGAGGTTTTTAGTCGTATTTGTTTGGCTACGCTCATTAACTGTCATGAGTCCAACTGGAGAGTCGCGCGTAGCTTACTAGCGTTCCTATTTTTCTTTAGAGGAAACGAAGAAACGAAGGTTAACTTCTTCGATGGGTGTTCGAAAAACTTGATTGGAATTTGGGGTTTCAGTGCAATAGACATATATTCTCAATCCTTAAGGCAGCGATCTGGCAGAATCGTTAGCACGTCGAGTGAAATGCAGAGCGGTATTTCGTCTGCCGTTACGTTCTGTGGTCAAATTCCACCGATGTCGACTCTGCCTTTCATCCTTTCGGGGTCGATAAAATAAGTACCAGTTACGCACTGGGGTCGCTATAATCGACTTAATCCATTTGTCTGTCCTGGTTTGTTCTCTCAGTGTTTAGCCACTTGTGGGTAGTAAAGAAATAGGTATTTCGCCTGCCGCTACGTTCTGAATTCAAATTCCGCCGAGGTTGACTTTGCCTTAATCTACTCGTCTGTCCTTGTTTGCCCCCTCTATGTTTGGCGTCTTGTGGGCGATAAAGAAATAAGAAATGTTCTCAATCCTTTGAAGTACGAACAGCCTAGAATATACTTAGTTGTGGAGCCCTGTCATCGGAGGACATCCTGTTTGTCTTTGTCATAGTATCAGGTGAAGTTTGTCGCTTGACTACGTGATACACTTGGCTGATAATCAGATCCATCTCATAATTGCTAACAACTGATGGACACAATTCCATAAATCGGCAAATGATTGGGCATTGAACGAATGCGTGATTGACGATTTCCTCATTCTGCCTGCATCAGAAACATATTCGCTTTCTGTCAGTGCCAACGGGGTTATGATTGTAACTTTGTAATAAAAAAGATTAAATAAAACGTTTGGAAATTGTCCTTAATCCTAGATTCGATTGTCTTCTAGGAAACAGTTAGAAATATGACCAGGTTCATACCACACACACAAACACACACACACACACACACACACAGACACACACATACACACATACAAACCCTGAAAAGATTAAAATATGGTAATGAGGGAGGAGCAGAAAAAGAGGGAAAGTGAAAGAGAAAGAGAGAAAGAGAGATTGGAACTTGGCAGTAGAGTTAGCAATAGTGAACTTGCAAAGAATCTATTTCATTGAAATTCTAAATAATTCTTCAAAAGTTTGAAGTCGAAGCTCTCCAAGAGTTTGCGTAAGTTGTGAATGAATAAGAAGAATAAAAACACACACGTATCACATGGTAGTTTGAAGTGATGAAAAGAGCAGCAAAATCTCCCGAAAATCACACCATAGTATCTTAAAAAAAAGGTATAGCCGATCCGAAATACCCTGGTCTTAAATTCTAAAAAGCAATAGTAACAGCAGCAACAACAATAACAACAACGACAACAACAACAACAACAGCAAGAGCAGCGACAACAATGGCGACGGTGATGACGAGGAAGGAAGAGATTCTTTATTCTCATCCGAACACAATTGTAGGCTTTAATTACTAAACAATTCTAATTTCTTAAGATGATGATGATGACGTCATTGATTTTTTTTTCTCCACGCCCCCTTCTGTTCGCCAGTTCCATGATTTGATTAGTGTCCTCTTTCAATAACTCATCAATCAGCATCACGTTACTTATGGATGCCAAGATGAAGAGACGAACTAAAGCTATTTTAATACTCGTCCTTTTGCTGCATGATTTTCATACGAAATGTTGCATCTCCATTGCATCCAGGTTTAAAAATCATTCGGAATCCGAGAAAATTGGCGAGAGGTTGAGTCAGCAGCAACTCTAATAATGGTAAATCTAAGAGAATTCTGTTGGTGCCAAGGCATTCACTGGTTATTAAAGATTTATGGCTAAAAACATCAATTCTGCCCTCTTTTTAACGTTAACTAAAATAAATGAAACAAAAAAACGTTCTAAAATTTACCATCCATTTACCGTAGGCCGTCCAAAGCCATGTGAGTGGATTGGTATACGGAAACTGAAAGAATCCACTCATATATATATATATATATATATATATATATATATATATAGATATAAGATATATATATATGTATGGTGTGTGTGTGTGTTGTGTGTGTGTGTTGTGCGTAAACGAGCGTGTCTTTGTGTCAGTGTTTGTCCCCACGACCATTTTACAACCGGTGTTGTGTTTAGGTTCCTGTAAATTAGCCGCCGTACAAAGCAAACCGATAGAATAAGTACCTGGTTAAAAAAAAAAAAACCCAAAATGTACTGGCGTTCACTTTTTCGACTAAAAATACTTCAAAGAGGTGCTCCAGCATGGCCGCAGTCAAATATCTGAAACAATTGTAAGATGGACGATAAATGATACAACTACTCTATTTGTGAAGCGTCGGTTAATACCATCGAAAGAAATCTCCCTTCAATGACATTCTATCGTTTTAAGAAAAGGAAGGGCTATCGGATAAGCTAGCATTTGATATCAAAGCTACGGCCACATTTGGAATACCTTCCATCATATATACGAGTGCCTGTAACACAGAATTGTAAGCAGAGATATTGTGAAATAAGTTATTTACGCTATATCATATTATACGAATTTATAATATAGAATAGAGAAAAATTTTGTTGTCATTTTCATTATTAATGTTTAACTAACACAAAATAATCATTCGTACTTAAAAAAAAAGAAAACTTAACAAAAAAGAAACAAGCAACAAAACAAAACAGAGGATGTCTCATAATGTAAAGAAATGATGGATAAAATCGAAATAATATGCAGAATATGGAGATACATTCGCATCAGTAAATTTATAATAATGTGTATCCAAAAAATTAGATTCTAAGTTTTTGTTCTTCAAATGACAATTTTTGGTGATATCGATGAATTCTAGAAATCAACAACTTATTTAATTATAGGTATGTGTATATAGATATAATTATTTGTACGTATGTATAAATTTAATACACATAGATCAATATATATGTATATATATATGTATATATATATATGTATATATATATTGTATATATATATATATAATATATATATATATATTTATTTATTTATGAACATATGTATATATATAAATAAAGACGTATATATAATATATATAACTATATATACATATATATTACATATATATATACATATATATATGTATATGTTTATATTTATATTATATAAACTTATATATATATAAACATATATATGCATATATATATATATATATATATATATATATTAATATATATATATAAACATATACATATAGGTATACATACACATATATATATATATAATTAATATATATATAAACATATACATATAGGTATACATACACACACATATATATATATATTATATATATATATATACGATTACCTATATGTGCCTAAGTGTGTGTGCGCGCGTATATACATATATGTATGTGTGCTTATGTATATATAATAGTATTAATGTAATTATACTCAATGAGAAGCACTATAATGAGAAAGAAACAATACAACAGAATAAAAAGAAAACAATATTCTTTATTCAATTATATTTGCGTGTGTCTAATTTTTGTTTTTATATGTATTTACTTATCTGGTATTTGAATTGTTTTATATTATTAAAAAAAAATACTTCAAAGAACTCTTGTACAGTGAAGTGTAAAGCAAAAATGTGTAAAAGAATAAATACATCAGACAAACAAACGAAACAAACAGAAAAACAAATACCACTTTGTCTTAGATTTTCCACTTGTGTTGAAATATTCAAACAATTTTCTTATCATTATTCAATTATAATTTGTGATTTTCTGTTTTCTTTTTTGTGTTTCTAATTAAATTCTTAAATATTTAATTATCCAATAAAGTATATGTGGGCGTACAATAAATTTCTACTGTGTTGTAATTAATATATATATAATATTTTATCTATAGCATATATTTATCTATCTATCTAATATATTTATATATATATATATATATATATATATATATATATAATATATATATATATATAATATGTAAGTGTATAGTATAAATATCTGAATATATGCATATATATATATATATATATATATATATATATTATATATATATATGTGTGTGTGTGTGTGTGGTTGTGTGTGTGTGTAGATATATATACTTATATAAAAGTATACGTACACACATTTATATCTACATATGTTTTATATATATATCATTTATATATATATGTATGTACATATATATATAATATATATATATATATATAATTTGTTATGTATATAATGTAGATATATGTATAGGCATATTATATATAATAAATATTTCTTCATATTATATATATATATATATATATATATATATATATATACATATATATTACCGTACACGCTGCGCGCACACACACAAACACACACACAAACACGCACGCACACACACACATATTAGTGAAAGATATATATATATATGTGTGTGTGTGTGTGTATGTATATACTTTTTAAAGTCGTATGTGTGTTTTTGATAGTAAGAAAAGTGAGATTTTCTACAACAATTATTATTATCCGCTTTCATCACGTTCATCACTTTCGTGAGATTCCTCATGAACCTATACTCACCGGGTACACACACACACGCACACACGCATATTGATGTGTTCCCAATGCAGATAACTAACGTGGCAGGTGAGACGGAACTCCCTTCCGATCAAATGAAACACGGTGGAGGAAACGATTCTTCATTTATATATTTATATGTTTATGAATTATGTAATTTGTGTAATACTAAAATACTCAATGGTATGACGATACACTGTACCGTCTAAACTTCATAGATATAATAGACGTATCGAGGTGAATATGTTGTTTCATAACAAGGGGCGTTATACACATATACACTTGAATACATACATACAGACATACATACAAAAATACCCCGTTGTTGATGTTGGGATTCCACTGTAAGATCCCTGGAAACCGGCTCTGTCTCTATTGTCAAGAAATTTTGAAATAAAACTAAATAACGACACACACACACACACAAACGTACATACATACAGAGATACATGCATACATATATATATATATATATACATACATACATACATACATACATAAATTGTATCCCAAAATGGAACCTCGCACACCCAAGAAAACCCCAAACACATACTCGTAAAGTATTGTATTCCTTTTGTAGTCCTAGAAAGACAGTTTCTGAATAATCTGCACCGATAATTTGTGATCAGCTGCTTGTGATGTACGTTAGCTCAATTTCCGCATCAAATTGACCTTATCTGAAAGGTTGTACAGCGTACGAAAGCTGAGGTGATGAAATGATGGCAATATGAGATAGAGTGTCTTCCTGAAAGTCACGAGCACCACTCTCACTTGGTTTTGGAATTTAGACCAGGGTCTCGTTATCCTGAATACAACACCCTGACCACAAGGCCATGTTACACCCTCAAACCCGCAAAGTAATTTTCATTTGACCTCCATACACACGCGCACACACACATATATATACGTATATTTATCACACACACACCACACATACACACCACACACACACACAATATATATATTATAAATATATATATATATATATATATATATATATAATATGGCCACAACTCGTGAGCTGAAACTAGATAAAATAAAAATTAAATTAAAAATATATATATATACACATCATCAGTCGAACATTGCCAACAATTTCCAATCATACGTTATAGTTATGAGCTGGCAGAATCGCAAAGACGTCGGGCAAAACGCTCTCCCGTCCTCCCTTTCCTTTGTTGAAATTCCACACAGGCCGACTTTGACTTTCATTCCTTCGGGGCCGATAATTGAAATGCCATTCGAACACAAGAGTCGATGTAATGGACCTTTGCTCTCTCCGAAAACTGCTTGCGTTGTGACAGAATTTCAGACCAACCACATAGCACTGTGTCATAGCAACTCGTTCAGCAATTCCATTTTAAAAGAAAGCTTTTGCTGTATGGCTACTGCTACAGTCTCCCACACTGCGAAATAGATTATTTAGTCCGGAGAGCGATAGACTATTGATGCAAACAGAAATTATCAAAACCGATGTAACTACAATTATGAATACATACGGTAGTGTTGCTTACGTAATGTAACCTCAACTGAACTGTAAATTATGAAGGTAATGTCATTGGCCTCAGAGAGCCATAAACTGATATATTCTGTATCGTAATGTCATGCTCAGTTTTAAGAGCTCCTCCATAAACAGAATTTTCTCTGAGAGTGACAGACATTATAAGATTTACATCATTGTAGACGTATGTGTGGTGTTTGCGGGAATCGGTGTTGTGTCATTTTAAAAATTGGTTGGCCTAGATGGAACTTCCTAAAATCATCTGCAAACGTGAGAAAATATACATATGAACTCGAGCAACAGATGACTGAAATAAGGAATCGGTGTTGATCAATATGTCTCTCACGGAAACTATACGGAATATTTAATTTCAATAGAACTACCGATGTTTATTTGTGCAACATAACAAAACGGCAAATTGAAAGATTGTAAGATTACTCTTCTTCAGTAAAAAAAAAATCGGTTGTCAAAAGTGGAATTACAACAAACAGTGATAGAATGCTCTAGATCTCTGGTTCTTCACCAGTGTCCATATAAACTTTGGGGGGTTCATATAAGCTTTTTAGGGGTACACGTAAGCAACGTAGTGAAATGGGGATTCACAGTATTATATTAAAGGTCCATGAACAGATTTTTATCAAGGCGTATTTATGTGTTGCAACACATCAATATATATATATATATATATATATATATATATATATATATATATATATATATATATATATATATATATATATATAATATGTATATAATATATATATAGGCGAAAAATTCGGAGGGATATTACGCGGAACCGGTGCCAATGTTGCCTTGTTTTAATCAAAGAAATGACACGTTGATTCACAGTGTCTCATATTATTGCCATGAGAACAGACTGAGATACAAAGCATTTTAATAAATATATATATATATATATATTATTATTATATTATTATTATTATTATTATTATTATATTATTATTATTATATATTAATATATTATTATTATTATTATATTATTATTATTATTATTATTATTATATCATTATTATTATTATTATTATATTACTGAAGGCTGACAGAGCTGTTATCGCATCGGACAAAATGCTTAGCGGTTTTTTCGTCCGTCTTTACATTGTGAGTTCAAATTCCGCCGATGTTATCTTTGCCTTTCATCCTTCTTGGATCGACAAAATAAGTACCAGAGTTGAGCCCTGGAATAAATGTAAGCAACCCCACCACCACCACCACTTTCTCGGAATCGCTGGCCTTCTGGCATAATCTGTAACCATTATTTTGATTGTAATAATTCTTATTTATTCTCATGTTTTCCTTAGAGGTAATAAAACAAGGTAACATGTGACTAAAAATGTAGCAAATTCCCCAGTATTTGGTTTAACACCCACACCCGAGCACACTCACACACAGTTACATTCACACTGACATACACATACACACAGAAAACACACATACACGCACACACAGAAC
Organism: Octopus sinensis; assembly: GCF_006345805.1. Taxonomy (NCBI): domain Eukaryota; kingdom Metazoa; phylum Mollusca; class Cephalopoda; order Octopoda; family Octopodidae; genus Octopus; species Octopus sinensis. The sequence continues at coordinate 7,234,067 of NC_043019.1, read as the reverse complement.
CAAAATTATGTCCGTGAATGTACATCCCATTTATTACAGTTTACTCTGCAGCACTTTTCGAGAACCATTAACATTTTATGATCAACAACAAACAAATAATACACGTAAAATTCGAAACAAATTTATCTAGAAACAAATGAAGTAAATTAAAATAAGTTAGGCTAAAAGGTATATAGAAAATTGAAGCTATAACTTAAACGACTAAGTTATTTATGATATAAATTAATGTAAAACATATACTGGCACGACCTCACACATAAAACATAGACAAAAGTCGAGCCACGCATCTGTCAAATATTGACAGTCACGTTAGCAATTACACGAAAGAGGCTCTCAACAAATTTAACTGTCAAAACGAGAACTTATAAATAATTGTTTTATAGGATTTATTTCCCTTCATGCTGAAGGCAAACTTTTGATATTTTTAAATCATTGTCAATCAGAGAACAGCACACACACCGTTCAAACTTTGTGTTGAAGAATTTAATGTTGCATTCAAATGGCTTTATTTTTTCATTTTGAAACAAATATTGGATAGGAAGTTTTTGTTAGGTATTTTTTTCATTTTTTACTTGTTTCATTCGTTGGACTGTGGCCTTGCTGGAGCAAGCTGGGGACACAGCATTCACTGGTTTGAATCGAACACATATATCTCGGTATTTATTTACTAAATTAGTTTTGTCGAACATGTATATTACGCGGTCGTAAACGGTGTTGTAAACAAACCAACATTGGTTGCGAAGATAGGCGGGTAATGGTGGCAAACTGAGATCTGTAAAAACTCACACATTCACATATACGACGGGTTTCCACTCAGTTTCCATCTTTCAAATTCGTTCAAATGCGCGGGTCGGCCCAGGGCTTAAGTAGAAGACACAGCATAACGGAAATCCCCATCAACCAGGAAATGATGGAGTCGAGTTTTGGCATAAGGCCACCAAATTACGGAGGGTGGGTTAAGTCGATTTTATCGACCCCCAATGAATTGAAGATATATTTTATCGACCTCAAAAGGATTAAAATAAACTTGACTTCGCCGTAATTTGAACTAAGAGCGGATGAAATGCGGCAAAGCGCTTTGCTCGGCGTGCTAACGATTCTGCCATATCGCCTCCTTATTATAATGATAATTTTTTTTTTTTCGAAATATATATATAAGAGATTTTCAATTACGAATAACGAGAGAAACTGCGAATTTGAGAGTCGACGCAAGTTAGAGACCGTATCTGCTGCGTCTTAATCTGTTGCATTTCTGGAGGTTCTGGGGGGTGGGGGGATAAAGATTTATATTCTCGAATAACTGATAAAATACATTATACAAACCGAATGAACTGACAATATATCAAGGCATACATCATGCATATTCAATGGAAATAAATACAACTCATGCATAATATATATATTTTATGATTTTATTGAAATGGTGTTCATATAACGAAGAATACAAAGAATTGGATACTATTAGCGGAGATATATATATAAAAACAAGACTAATATTGATTCTGAATATATTTAGGAATATAATTATTATAGTTTTACTCTTTCGAGTATTCAGATTAGAATTCGTAAAATTCGAGAGATGAAAATATTACAGCAATTCTAATAATGAATGTAGATACAAATTGAAAACACACAAATACTCAAACACACAAGCGCAGGTACAGACGCTAACATATACACACAACTGTTTCAAAATTAATTTTGGTTTTTAACCCTCAAATGTAAAGTTATATATCTCTGTTCAGGATAAATTTTATTACATAAAATATTAACCATTGCTATTCACAAACTTTTGCCGTAGAAACAAACC
>NC_043019.1:7207257-7217257 GCF_006345805.1 Octopus sinensis | reverse complement strand
ATCGTATGTATACGCTCTGAAGGTTGGCGTTATTATAGAGGATTTAAGGCGGCGAGGAAATGTTTGTGGTATTTCGCCCCTCGCTACGTTCTGAGGTAAAATTCCGCCGAGGTCGGCTTTGCATTTCATTCTTTCGGGGTCGATGAAATAATTAACAGAGAAACACTGGGGTCGATGTAATCGATAAGTCCCCTCACCCCAAAATTTCAAGGCCTTGTGGCTATAGCAGAAAGGGTTATTGTAGTGAATTCCTCACTAGAAGTTGTAGATAAGTCATTTTTTGACTAACACTTCAGTCAGAGAAAGAAAGACAAAATATATGATATTGTTTTAGGTAAATCAAAGAGGACAAGAGCCATGCTATAAATAGCGCTGACAATAAGCCTATACCCTCGAAACGGAGTGAGAATAAAATCAATATTTACAAGAATTGGTAAGTAACAAAATCAAGGATGTGGATGTTTATACTAGCTGCTAGAAAATGCAGCGAAATTTTTACTCAAATCACACGCTATGTTCTACGTAAAAATGTTCGTGAAATTTCTGATCAAATTTCCCTGCACTCCCCATCTTTTCTCTCACACATGCACGATTTGTTATGGTTTTGATAATGCTGGGGTTATTTCAAATGTTTCTATAACAATAGTATTGTTGCTTTCGTGTCTTATAGACGTAACGCCCTGATTTTCGAAATTAATTGTCATTTTCCTTCTAAGGAATGTAAAAGTGGTGAATGAGCAAAGCACTGATAAGAAATAAACTATCTTTAGATTAATTCTAATATATTTGTGGTGTATTTTAACTTCTAGAGGCAATTTTACTGCAGTTTACCGCAGAGAAAATTGTTTTCTTATGAAATACGTTGGTTTTACACATTTTACTACAAGCAATAATAATTTTCTCCACGGGAAAACCGCAGAGAAACTGTTCAGATTTGTGCTTGTAATTATCGGAGCCCTGGGTTATGTAACACCTAAATACATGTCGCCTAAATACCTACCTTGAGAAATTAGGCTTCACAAAACCATAGAATTAGAAAGCTAATCCGAACACCACAGATCCAACCCATTACTCCATCACCGAAAAAACATGTCTATATACGCAAGTGTATGCATGAGAAGACAAACGTAAGACAAGATATACAAATCTGCCCATATACATACATATTTACAAAAATAGCCTGTTGTTGATGTAATTTCAATGATGGAGACATGGATCTAAGTTAGAAACCGGATCTTTCGCTATTGGCAAGAAATCTTGAAATAAAACTGAATAATAACATACGTACATATTTCTTACAAACCCGTTTGCATTAATTTGTGAACATGCAACTGTATTATAAGGCTGAGCATACATATTCATGCAAGCATGGACGCACAATTCCCTGCACACTGAAATTAATAAAACATGACCTCTATAGGATTACAGTTGTATCGCCATAATCCTATTTGAATTCACGTGGTAAAATAAATATATACATCATTTATCCTTCCTGGCCTTACTTATAAATATATATATATATGTGTGTATGTGTGTGTATGTGTATGGGTGTGTGCGTGTGTCTATGTGTGTGTTTTTCTGTGGAAATTACCTAATATATGACAGCATGGATCCCGGCTTCTACGAGCATGTATAAAAGCAGAGCAAAAAGGAAGTGACGTGGGGAATCACTACTCATGCGTAAATATACAAACGCGTGTACATGAAAATATATTTATACAGCGAGTGCGACTGAAGGAGGGAGGGATGGTAGGAGGGGGTGGGGAGAGAAAACCAATACACCGTAACATTTCTCCAAGCATTTTATTCTAGATTACGGACACAGACATACTGCCGCTAAGAATTTATATACACAAACATATATGTATATATATATATATATATATGCATGTATGTGTATATGTGAATATTCGTGTGTATAATATATATATATATATATATATATATATATATGAATGCATATATATATGTATACATATATAAAGTTATATACATGTAACTATATATATATTTATATATACTTATATAAACTTTTATATATATATATATATATATCTGTGTGTGTGCGTGTGTGTGTTTACACATATAGCTATATACATACAACAAACTCTCTCTCTACTATGCGAGACTAAAATATCAAAGCTTGTCCTGAAAATGTCTGCATAATAAATAATAACAAAACATTTAAATACATACGCCCACACACTCGCGCTTCTACAGCACAATACATGCACACAAACATTATATTTGCATATACATTTATATATATATATATATATATATATATATATATATACATATCGATATACATATATATAATATATATATATATATATATATATTATATATATATATATAGAGAGAGAGAGAGAGAGAGAGAGAGAGATGTATGTATATATGTTTGTGCATACATATATACTCACACTTTTTCGTCTACATGAACACACAAAGATACGTGCTCGATTATCCATTTTAGTAACAAAAACTAAAAGGAAGCCAAGCTTCTTTGAGATCATGTAAAGATATGCAGTCAGTCAAAACTAGGAAAGCAGTCATTTTTCATTCGTTGCTTTCTGAATCGTGAAGTCTCTTTAAGATCCACCGCCACCCACCTAAGAATACAAAAACCAAGCTATAAAATAAATTAATATATATGAACAAATAAATGAAGCTTCCACATAATAAATCAATTAGGATCTCTATGAAGAAGGAGGGTGGTTTGTAAAATCGCTTGTTCTTCGATTAGGATCGTCGTCTAAGGCAGACTTTCCTAATATCAGATTCCTTCAGTTACTCGGCTCGTCCTGACTGTTTGATTTATCCGAAATGCTTAAGCAGAATATGTTATTACTATTCTCGATATGTATGTATGTATGTATGTATGTATGTATGTATGTATGTATGTATGTATGTATGTATGTATGTATGTATGTATGTATGTATGTATGTATGTATTCATGAATGTTCATATGCATGTATGTAAATATTATGTATCTATATATGTGTGTATGTATATATGTATTATGTATGTATTTATATATATATGCATATTTAAATGAACATATAAATGTATTCCCATATCTGCCTATCTATTTCTATCTTTCTCTCTCGCTCTCCTTCTCTCTGCATTTATCTATATCTATATCTATCTATCTATCTATCTATCTATCTACCTATCTATCTATCTATTTATATATATATATATATATGTATGTATGTAATATATATACATATATATATGTATGTATATATACATATATATATATATATATATATATATACATGTATATATATATATGTATATATATATTTATATATATATATATACATATACATATACATATACATACACACTCATATATATGATGTGTGTTTTCTTTTAAATGTGTATAAATCCATAACCTACCGTTACGTAATTTGCAATAAAAGTATAGCTATATTCATCGATATCTTACACGTATAAATACGTATATATACATCCATATTACACACACACACACATATATATATATATATATATATATACATGCATATATATATATATGTGTGTATGTATATATGAGAGTGTGTGTATCTACATATATGTACAAAAAGAGATGGACACAAATACATAAGACTGGAAATGAATCTATATTTATTTATAAATATGTAGAAGTTTACAGCAACTAAGTTTTTGTTACAAGCAATTCTCTTGTATTTGTACATCATGAATATGTGTTTCGAAGTTTTATTAATGCCTCTCTTTATATTTCACCCTTTTCTGCTTCTTTGTGTGAGCTCAATATTCTGTACAAAGTAAGACGGCGAGCTGGCAGAAACGTTAGCACGTCGGGCGAAATGCGTAGCCGTATTTCGTCTGCCGTTATGTTCTGAGTTCAAATTCCGCCGAGGTCGACTTTGCCTTTGATTCTTTCGGGTTCGATTAAATAAGTACCAGTTACGCACTGGGGGTCAATATAATCGACTGAATCCGTTTGTCTGTCCTTGTTTGTCCTCTGTGCGTTTAGCCCCTTGTGAGTAGTAAAGAAATAGGTATTTCGTCTGCCGTTACGTTCTGAGTTCAAATTCCGCCGAGGTCGACTTTGCCTTTCATTCTTTCGGGGTCGATTAAATAAGTACCAGTTACGCACTGGGGTTCAATATAATCGACTGAATCCGTTTGTCTGTCCTTGTTTGTCCTCTGTGTATTTAGCCCCTTGTGGGTAGTAAAAAATAGGTATTTCGTCTGCCGTTACGTTCTGAGTTCAAATTCCACCGATGTCGACTTTGCCTTTCATCATTTTGGGGTCGATTAAGTTAATTACCAGTTACGCACTGGGGTCGATGTATTTGATTTAATCTCTTTGTCTGTCCTTGCTTGTACCCTCCATGTTTAGTCCCCTGTGGGCCTTAAAAAATAAATATATCCTTAAATGCTGAAGAATATTATTGAAATATTCTGGGCCACGTTATTCGTGAATATCAGATGGGTTTCGCATAGCTTCCCCATTACGAATGATAAGGAGCAACTGAATCAGAACAAACTCTAGAATCCGGCTTAGCTTGACAATAAATTGTATCTCAGGACGCCTCCCGCGGTAACTGGCCTATCAACGGTGTATGTATATTAAATAAAATACATAGATGACTATACATACGCTTTTGTCCTCTTCCTCTGATATTTGTTGTTTTTAAATTCGTACGTTCATAGTCAGTCAGTACGATGTATAGATATTTCAGAACAAGAACTGTTTTCTGTTTAGAGATTAGTTTCTAAGAAGATCACCTTCTAAATCGATTCAGGTACTGCACTGGTCTTAACTTCTTACAAAGGTGCAGCTTTCTTTCTAAATCCAATGAAGAAAGATTTCGCCTTTCAAATCCTGTGAAAGAAAGAAACACCTATTTCATTTCTTTTCTGAGAAATAATTTGTCATTGGAATATACAGGTGGATTAATGTGTCACTTGAACTCAGTAAAGGATTATTTTGCGTAAATGCGTGGTGAGAATCGCAGTGCAGCTTTACGTAACACTTTGTCCCCTGTGTGTGTTTGTGGTGATTTAATATTGTCGAATGACGACGTTTTTTAGCCCTAGCTTCAATCTAGGCGAGTGATATTCAGTTTAAATACATTTCAGTAATAATCAACCACGTTTTGTTAAGTGTATATGATTCTTCTATATCTTTTGTGTCTTATATAAAACTGGAGACTTCGATTTCGGGGTGGTTTGGTCGCTATTTGGTGTCTGTAGATCGACCATGTATATGTTTTCACAAGAATTGTATCTGGATTATCTTAATGGCGAGCTTCCATTTGAATTGACTGAGGGTACCATAGAATGCAATTACTCTTTATTCGAATGAAAGTAAGTTAAGCAATCAACGACAATTTGCACCTAACTGTAGTATAATTTTCCCAATGGGCCGAGGAAATAATTTCCAGCGTTCCACACATGGTCGGAGGAACAGGAAGATATCATGTTACTCAAAAATGAGATAGTGATGTCTAAAATACTTCAGAGCAGAGAGGTACCCTGCAAGAACTTATCAGGATTTAACGAATACAACTACAACAGCAATGTATTTATATCTGGCATTTGTGAAGTAGTGAATCCTTAAAGCGGTTGTTTGATCAGCAACAAGTATCTCCATAAAATCGCACACTGTCGTCTTAAAACGGGAAAGGATTCTTTGGACACAGTACTATAAAGCATCTATAGATCACTGGCCCTTAATTTAGAGGTTATGCATTCTGAAAGGGCGCGGAATCTAATTCTTGTTCATGGTTTAAAAAGAAGTATTCAAACAAACATATGTCGTTTTGTTTTGTGCTAATCAATACTACTTTGGTTCCTTCGGAATCGGTTGGACGGTTAGCATATCAATCCGGATCGAATCGCTTCCAATATTAAACTGCCACGCGTCTTGAGTTTATTTAATGCAACAGAACCAGCAACCACGACATTAAAAGGTTTTATTGAGAATTTCGATATTTGTAGTCTTTAAATTAAGAAGCCTCGTGAACAGAAAACTCGTAATATCAAACCAAGGAACCCAGTTGCCAGAAAACCTCGTAAAAGCTTTCAGAATAGCTGCAATGGATGATTTGTATATACATTTATTAGCTGCAGTTAAACCGGTTAAGTGTCTTGTATATCTGCTACACACATCGTTGCTGTTGTTTAGTTATTGTTGCTTTACAATACGGTGATTCATAGCTACGTTCATCAGATATATGCGTAGCATCATCATCAACTTATGTTAGGACTATCTTGGACTATAATATTTGATGTGTCATCTTTATTTTCAAGAACGTGGTGGGTTATATGAGGTAGATTTGGCTGTTATACCAAACACTTATTTTGGCGCAATTTATAGATAATTTTGCCAAAGTTATTCTTAGTATAACCATGTTAGGGTTATCTTGGACTATAATATTTGATGTGTCATCTTTATTTTCAAGAACGTGGTGGGTTATATGAGGTAGATTTGGCTGTTATACCAAACACGTATTTTGGCGCAATTTATAGATAATTTTGCCAAAGTTATTCTTAGTATAACCATGTTAGGGCTATCTTGGACTTTAATATGTAATGTGTCTTCTTGAATTTCACGCAAGTACTGGGTTATTTGAGGTAGATTTGGTTGTTATATCAAATGTTAGAGTGACCACATAGATGCTCCCTCATCGGTTAGAATGAAATCAAAAAGAAAAGAAATCGAAACCAGAAACATACGGTCGCTGATTAAAAGAACCCTCAACATACACCAGAATGTATTTGAAACAGAACCGTGCCTATCTGCTGTTTATGTGAAAAGAATATTTCCGTATCCAAGAAATCAGTTTATCATTTCACACTTTCAGAATATTTTCGCAACCAAAGAATTTTAAGCTTTTTCCATAACTGCTGAGAAAGTAAGCACACATTGACAAGATCGAAAGCAAACCGGGAAACGAAGGAAAGCTACTATTACAGTTTATTGTTGTTGCTGTTATTTTTTTTTATTATCATTATTAATATTATTATTATTATTATTATATTATTATTATTATTATTATTATTATTATTATTATTATTATTATTATTCAGTAGTTTTATTTTTTATAGCGTGCTTTCACTTCACTACCGAGCGTATCATTATTATTGTTATTATTATTATTTATTATTATTATTATTATTATATTATTATTATTATTATTATTATTATTATTTTATTATTATTATTATTTTATTATTAATATTTTTATTATTATTACTATTATTATAATTATAATTATTATTATCATTATTATTATTATTATTATTATTATTATTATTATTATTATTATTATTATAATGTTGTTGCCATTTCTGCGGTTGTTTTTATTTTCATTTTATCGTAGTAACGAAACGTGCATTTTAAGAACTGAACACGTTGGATTTTTACCAGGTGAGAAAGCATGATATTTCCAAACAATGGATCTCTTAATAGTGTGTTATCTAAATTTTGTCGTATGCGCAATTTCGTCGTTCCTTGTTATCTTGTAAAGCTAGCCACTGAAAACGAAAAGAGAGGATGCTTTTCCCTAAGAAACATCGCTGATTAGTATGTGGAACAAGCAATGCACAAATACCTAAAGTATATGTATGTAAGTATATATGTATGCATGTATATATATATATATATATATATATATATATATATATATATATATATAAGACATGTTTATACATACATGCATACAAATAGAGTTTGTAAGGGGAACAGTAAAGACTTTTCAAATGCCTTTAATGTGACATTGTTTTCAGTATCTATATTATAGCGACGGATCTTTGTTAGTAAACATATTTTTCTTCAAAAGAAGAATCTAAATATTTAAAAACAGAAAAGCACACATACACACACACAGACACACATGTATACACACATGCATATATACATACGTTTATATCTATATATATATAGATATATAACATATATATATAGTAAAGTAAATAAGAGGGCTAGCAGCAGGCTGCTTCGCCTCATACCGAAGGAATTAGAAATGGCAGTCAAAGACTGTTTTTTCCATCTTCTGTAAGTGGAGATTCCAAAAACGAAGGCCCGTGCGGCTCTCATACACAAAACCGGAGTAGCAAATAGACGCAAATAGTCACTTACCGTTAATAACGAACATGTTTCTGGATCACAAACTCAGAAAAGTGGTTTGATTTCCTTCATCGGCGCTATATTCGATAGATTTACCAAATGCCACAGGCCCTCACTTCTGACCCAGCGACATCAGATAGTGGGGGGGGGGGAAGTGTGCAGATGTTAAAACTAAGTAACGACTGGGAACGTAAATTTTCCCTCCAAAATTCTGCCATGCGCGCCTTCTGGGTAATCGTAATGGAATGAGGAATCCACATGGTAATGCAATAAAAATGGTAAATAATATATATATAATTTTTTCATACAATCATACATACATTTATATATATATACTCTTTTACTCTTTTACTTGTTTGAAGTCATTTGACTGCGGCCATGCTCGGGCACCACCTTTAGTCGAGTAAATCGACCCCAGTACTTATTGTATCGGTTTTTTTTTTGCCGAACCACTAAGTGACGGGGACGTAAACACACCAGCATCGGTTGTCAAGCAATGCTAGGGGGACAAACACAGACACACACATATATATATATATATACATATATACGACAGGCTTCTTTCAGTTTCCGTCTACCAAATCCACTCACAAGGCATTGGTCGGCCAGGGGCTATAGCAGAAGACACTTGCCCAAGATGCCACGCAGTAGGACTGAACCCGGAGCCATGTGGTTGGTTAGCAAGCTACTTACCACACAGTCACTCCTGACATAATTACATACCTATACATACAAACATATGCACACACATATATATTTCGTTCATCTCATGCTCTGGTTTGCAATGACCTCATGATCGAGTTTGCATCGCATCCCTTTCAGAGGCGATAAATTAAGTAGCAGTGAAACACTGGGGCCGATACAATCAATATGTAACCCTCCTTCCCCAAAATTTCAGGCGGTGTGCTTTTAGTAGTAAGGGGTAGTGTTATTATTATTATTTCATTATTGTTATTATTATTATCATTATTATTATCATTATTATTGTCATTATTGTTGTTATTAGTATTATTATTATCATCATCATCATCATCATCATCATCATCATCATCATCATCATCATCATCACCGTCATCATCATCATCATCATCACTATTATTATTATTATTATTATTATTGTTGTTGTGTTGTTGTTGTTGTTGTTGTTGTTATTGTTGTTATTATTATTTTTTATTTGTACAATATGGATTATTTTTTTTTTTTTGCAATTTGATTCGAACCGTCAATTCTTAGTAAAATATCAGAGACAGCAAGAATCGTCTTCAGAACATTAGTTGTTCGAAAAAGGTCAGTTATTTGGAGTACTGACGCGTCTGTCTCGATGTCTCACCGTTCCAGTTGATATGACAGATTATTATTTCATTTTTTCTTTTTTAATGCGATTTAATGTTCCGATGCTAACCGATATGGCATTCATTTTTACTACTCTGCATCACAACATTCACACAAGCAGTGATTATCTTGTCTACATCGCTATAAATTCATATATTTTTATCTCCGGAATGATATTATGTGGTGGTCGTGACATAATACTTCATAGCCAGATAGAATCACGGAGAAATTTTTAGACAGATATTTTTTGTTGTGTCTCGTATCTTCCTTCTTGATTCCACAGTCTGCTTTGCTCGTCGCATCTAGATATTTTCCATAGAACGCTATCGCTTCATGCATCAGTTATTTCATTTCAATTTCCTGTTCCTGCAATGCAAAAAACACTCCTATCGAAGTGAAAGCTAATACACATTGTTGTTGTCGTTGTTGTTGACATTGATTAATTCACTCTTTCTTTTATCATTTACATTATGGTAACATCTGCTGGACATCTGATATTTTGCTATTGTAAAACATTTTCTCTTCTCACAGATCATAAGACCTCGCCTATTCTTCGC
>NC_043019.1:7187257-7204757 GCF_006345805.1 Octopus sinensis | reverse complement strand
ATCTATTTTAAAAGAATGGAATCAAATCTCAAGAGGGAACGGCGCCTTTTTATTTATAAGATTTTAGAGTGTGGTTTACCTTTTCTCTTTCCGAAATTCTTTAGAGGAATTGTTCTATTTTGGTGAAGGTAGATTCATAAATGTTTTACTTCTCCATCAAGATTCTTAATTGTGCTTCTGTCAATCTTTGCATCTTTACATATATCTAGATTCCATAAAAATAAACGTAAGTAAATGAGCCTCCGTCGATTTCGTGGTTGAGCTTTTAGGTATTTCATTAACTGTACTACCTGCCTATTGAGTCAACCTGTTAGCGGCTGAGTATTCCATAGACATATGTAACCTTAATATGTGTATTTCAGAAAATTTTAATTTATTGGAATGGTTGCGCAATCCGGATCGAAACGTTTTTAATCACCGTTCTCCATTAAAACAATCTCTATATATAACACAGGTGCATTGGGCTCACAAGCATGAGGTGGTGAGTTCGGTTCCTGGACCAGGCTATGTCGTGTTCTGGAGCAAGCTACTTTATTTTACGTTGCTCCAGCTTGCTTGGTTGTAGAAATGGGTTGCAATGTCACTGGTACCAAGCTATATTGTTTTAACGGCGGTGCATCAGCATGGCCGCAGCTCTGAGCTGAAATTAGAGAGAAAAAATAAATAATTAAACAAATGAACTAAAGAAAGAGCGACATCATATTTCCATCCACTTGAAAAAAATACTGTAAGTTTACACTCACCACAAACAAGAAAACACACTCACACACAAACACACACATGCACAGATACACACAGAGACTCACACACACAAACAACACAGATACACGAGCCCCCACACACAAGCAAACACACACACAAACAAAGACACACACAAGGGCCACGCACACAGGCACATACAAACACAAACACAAACACACATGCACGCGCACACAGATACACACACAGAAATACACACAGACAAGTATAAACACGCACAAACAGACACACACATACAGGCACATAGAAACGCACACACACACACACACGCTCACACACGAGAGAAATCCGTGCCATAGTAAAGTGAATCTTTTGATGTTTATCGATAAAGCAAAGCTGAGCGCCACAATATGGATCGGTGTCGATGCGATTGACTAAAGTGTTGAAGGCGGTGCCAGATGAGGACTTTTGCTCAATAAACATGCAAACAATAGGAGAAGAGGAGGAGAGTGGAGGTGGTCGTGGTGGGAGAAGGCACTAACGAAGAAAATTAGAACAAAAAGCATGATAGGTAGCCTGTATAGTAATCATTAAAAATGATGATAATGGTGATGATGTTAAAGATGATGAGGAGGATGAGGAGGCGGAGAGTGATGGTGATGATGATGACGATGATGATGATAACAATGAAAATACTGCTACTGCTACTACTACTACTACTACTGCCACTACTACGAGTGGTGATAATGATGATAGTGTTATCATTACCACCACCAGCAACAGCACCAACACCACCACAAATAATGACAACAAAACAAGAACAAGAACAACAACAACAACTACTACGAATAAAATAATAATAATAATAATAATAATAATAATAATAATAATAATAAGGATGATGATGATAATAATAATCTTTTCTATTATAGGCACAATGCCTAAAAGTTGCGAGAGGGGGATAGTCGAGTACATCGGCCCCAGTATTAGAACATAATTTATCGACCCCGGAAAGGATGAAAGGCAAAGTCAACTTAGGCAGAATTTGAACACAGAACGTTGCGGCGGACGAAATACCGCTAAGAATTTCGTCCAGCATGCTAACGATTCTGCCAGCTCGCCGGCAGAGGACCACCACAACGACGACGACGATGATGATGATGATTGTGATGGTTATGATGATGGCGATTATGATGATGATGATTTTAAAGTATGATGGTAATGATGATAACATAATGGAAACGAAGCAAGAGTTATCACGTATCAAGTGTTTCGATGGACAGAGATCGATAAATCAACTACTTGACTCCAGTGAATGCTGGTGGAGGTGGAGGGAAGCCGGTCAATATATCCGTTGGAAAAACTATATGGGAGGTTCTCTCCGTTATAGCTGCAAGTCTATTGACTAAACGTCAAGAGAGTAAACAGCAGAGGGTTAAAAGTAGAGGAGAGAAAGGGGAAGAAGGCGACGGAGGGGAGGAAACACCCTGGGGAAGAAATAATTCGGAGAAGCAAAACAACGAATTATGATGATGGATGATGATGATGATGACGATGATGATATTAACAGTAATAATAATAATAATAATAATAATAATAATAATAATAATAATAATAATGATAATAATAATAATATAATAATAATAATATAATAATAATAATAATAATAATAATAATAATAATAATAATAATAATAATAATAATAATAATAATAATAATATATGATGGTGATAATAATAATCATAATAATAATGATGATGATGATGATTTCAAATTTTGGGAGGGATTAAGTCGATTACATCAACTCCAGTGCGTAACTGGTACATATATAATCCACTCTAAAAGGACGAATGGTAAAGCCAACCTGCGTGGAATTTGAACTCAGAACGTGGCGACGGGCGAATTAACGCTAAGCTCTTGGACCAGCGTGCTGACGATTCTGGCATCTTGCCACCATGAGAATAACAATAATAATAATAATAATAATAATAATAATAATAATAATAATAATAATAATAATAATAATAATAATGATGATGATGATGATAATAATAATAATGAAAATAATAATATAATAATAATAATTAATAATAATAATAATAATAATAATAATAAAGATCGTCTTAACTGGTACATCACACGTATTGAAAAGAGCATTGTCGATGTGAGAACTGTTGCTGCTCATGTATTTTAATTTAACTTTAAAAAAAAAAAATTAACGAACTATTGAGTTTGGTTTAATGGCCTACCAATGTATACTATGAGTTTCTTTTCCCTAGGAGTCGGGAAGACACTCGGCAAGAAATGGAAGCAAATTTGAAATAAGAAAAAGAAAGTAATACTACTAATAATAATGTTAATATTGATAATAATGATAATAATAATAATGATAATAATAATGATAATAATAATAATAGTAATAATAATGATGATGATAATAATAATGATAATAATAATGATAATTTCTTGACATCGAGCTTGATGTCATAAGTCGTGACATAACGCATGAATAAGTTTGGACAATAATAATTATAAAAAAAACCCACAAAACTAGGGAAATAGACGCTACTAGCTCAGCTTGATATTTCGACATTTGCAAGAATGTCTTAAGAGTACAAAGAAGAAAATATGAAAAAGGAAATGCAGACATATAGGGCAGAATTTGGCAAGATGTGATTTAAATTGGAACGGTTGCTTGAACACGTGTGCAGCGAAGTGTTCAATTTCCTTTGGCCCTTCAAAAGATAAATGACATTAAACTGAACGTTGAGGGACATGGCAGAATAATAAAAATATAATAATAATAATAATGATGATGGTGATACTACTACTAGTAGTAGTAATACTACTACTACTACTACTACTACTACTACTACTACTACTAATACTACTACTACTACTACTAATAATAATAATAATAATAATAATAATAATAATAAGAAGAAGAAGAAGAAGAAGAAGAAGAAGAGGAAGAAAAAGAAAGAGGAGCAGGAGGAGAGAAGCAGGAAGAAGAAAAAGAAGACAATGGTGAAGAAGGAGAAGAAGAAGGAGAATAATAATAATAAAATAATAATGATAATAATAATAATAATAATAATGATAATAATAATAATAATAATAATAATAATGATAATAATAATAATAATATTAATAATAATAAAAATAATATTAATAATAATAATATATGATAGTGATAATGATAATAATAATAATAATAATAATAATACTAATATTAATAATAATAATAATAATAATAAGAAGAAGAAGAAGAAGAAACTTTATATATAATATATTATCCAGAAGGATGTGTGTGGGTGTGAGTATATTCGGTAGAGGAGGTAACCCAATATATTTTTGTGTTATTATCTTAACATCAAGAATCTCTGATCAACAGCTGATTGCATTATCTTGCGGAAGGTGAGTCCTTTGAATTTTTCTCGGGCATTTTCGAGTAACTCATCAAATAGCCAACATCCTTGCTGTCCTCTTACGTCCAGAAGCATCCTTCGTTGATGTTCAGCAGTAATTTCTCCACATCATATTAACTTTACCCTCTTTGCTCTCCTTACCCTCAGTTAGCACACTTTCTGCTTCCCCCTGTTTTACGTTCAACATCAAATTAAATCGGACATCGATGACCATTCAAATTATCGCCAATTCCAGCCATTTCAGGAACGTCTGGATCATATTTTCAATGATTCGCAGCTCCTTAATTGCCATTAATCAGTGTTCATTAATTTTCTCACTGTTTCTTTCACACAGTTCCCTACAGTGAGCAAGGACTTTTTACATTGCTAGAAGGCGATGCAACCGTGTTATTGCTTGTAGATGCTATGAACTAAGGATTTATGCCTTCGCCATGCATTTCATCTTCGGTTCCAGACGACGGTGAATTCAGGATGAGTTGATTGCTGTGCTTATCATTCCAAATTGACTATTATCCATAATGTGACCCTATAATGCGTTGTGAATAGGATCAATGATACTCCCCTCACTCATGGTTGTCATTAATACCATGGTGCTCATACTATGTAACCCTCCTACTCTTCTATTGAAAGTAATTAAGTGGCATTCACAAAGAAGCATTCATTTATACGCCAAGCGTCGAATTTACAACTTCTCTCCAACACAGTAACATATCCCACCGGGATGTTTTTCTGGTCTTTGGATATCAAATATTTCATTTCTATACACCACCATTTTGCAACATGCTTTTGTGCGCCACTCTATATCGCTGTGTAACAAAACTACACAACTGGCTATTGAAATGGTAACATGTCAGTAAAAAAGTCTGTTTTTGTGAAAATTCAATTCCGTTTCTTTTTCACGTACTGTTGCACGATTTAAGAGCTGTCATCCACATCACCAAACCTTCGATGAAATATGCCATGCCACGTTTGTAGCAAAATACATCATTGCACACTTCAGTCGGGACGACCTCCGACTTGACTTTCCACAGTATTTAAAATCTCATTCCTATATTCGCAACATAGATCAATCTGACAAATTTCCTTGCTTTCTACTGGCTAAATATATTAAGCAAAGATGAAATATTTTCTGTCATACTTCATTCATATTTTCCCTTTTTTCTAAAACTGACTCATATAAATATTTTATGTTACTGCTATCGTTCTTCTCGTCCGAATTCTTCTTTTTTTCTTTGTAAATTTGGATATTAAATATTTGTGTTTGCAAGAGTGGCTGAATGGTTCAAAAAACTTTTGTTTTCATTCTGCGTTCAGGTTCCAAATATCTAAGTACACGCTTCCTTTTTTTTTTCTGTTGACGATGTTTTTATCATATTGCTACATGTCTCCTCCAACATTCAGAGATATGGCGACGAAATAGGAATCATTTCACAAACCATCGTCCGGTACAAATATTCATAAAAGAAACACGTGGAACCAAATCTTTTATCCCACTCAGACAAATAGGGCGGATTCCAGAATGAAAAATAAACAAAACATTTGGTGCAGGCGTGATTGTAAGATCGAGAAATTTGCTTCACATCCGTGTTGTGTTGCGATCAAGTCCATGGCGTGGGACCTTGGAGAGCTGTCTCCCCCTACACCTCGGACTGATCAAAGACTAGTGAGTGGATTTGCTAAACGTAAGCTGAAGGGAGTCGCTCGAATATGTGCGTGTGTGTGTGTGTGTGTGGGGGGGGTTTGTGTGTGTGAGTGTGTGTGTGTGTGTGTGTGTGTGTGTGTGTGTGTGTGTGTCTGTGTGTCCTTTTGTTTGTGCATAAGCAAACGACAAAAGCTTCACATTCAAAGTATATCACTCTGAGGTGGGGATCTCTGATTGTAGAGGGACAAACACAGACACACACACAGACACACAGGACATACACACATACACACACACAGAGATAAATAATTATATATACGACAGGCGTCTTTCAGTTTCCGTCTAACGAATCCACTCACAATGCTTTGGTCGTCCCGACGCTATCGTAGACAACCCTTGCACAAGTGGCCATGTAGTGAGACCGAAGCCCGAACCATGTGGTGGCTAAGCAAAGTTACTTACAACACACCCACGCCTGCAGCTATATATATATATATATATATATATATATAGAGAGAGAGAGAGAGAGAGAGAGGAGAGAGAGAGAGAGAGAGATAGATAGATAGATAGATAGATAGATAGATATATAGATAGATAGATAGATAGATAGATAGATAGATGGATAGATAGATAGATATACATATTGATATAGATATATAGATATATATACACCCGCTCGCATATATATACATACAAACATACATACATACATATATATATTTACATAAATGTATGTATATATACATATATATTTACGCAAGTGTATGTATGTATCTATGCATATATGTACACATACATGTAAGTTTGTATATATTTATATATGTGTCTTGCAAAAAATCAGAACGTCTTTTGGCATCATGCCATGTTTATGTTTGAAATTTCTTTTTTCTTGAGATTGTTTTACACCTCTGCAGGCGGAGATAATTACAATAAATCAAGAATTAGCGAATAGCTATCTATCTATTTATATATATATGCTCATATGTGAATATATGTGGTTTGGGTGTGCGTTTATATATATGACTGCCTGTGCATGTGTGAATGCGTATATGTGTGTGTGACGGTGTGTATATATTTGTATGTATATATGTACGTATGTATTATGTATGTATGTGTGTATGTATGTATGTATACATATATATGTGTGTGTGTGTGTGTATGTATGTATGTTTGTATGTATGTCTGCTTTCGGTTTTTCCTCATGTCCATTCTATGGTTCGGTAAGAAACTCGTTTCTAACAGAGAGACAAGGCTTCAACGTTGGAAAGTAGTTTACAAAAACAATGTTTCGTTTTGAACTTGCGGATAGATTTGCACATGTGTATATATCGATGCCCGAATGCAGCACATCATACACAAACACACACACACACACACACATGTACACAAGTACAAATATCTATCTAGTGTTATCTATCTGTCTATTTATCTACCTATCTCTCTATATGTCTCTATCTATATGTATGTGTGTGCGTGTGTGTGTGTATTCCATACACTCGACTAAAGGTCCTTCAATGCGGCACCCGGGTATGGCCGCAGTCTAATGACTAAAATACTTGAAAGATGAAAAAAGATAAAAGGCATATGTATATATATATATATATATACATACGAATATAAACAAGAAGGGTAGTAATATTATTTACTACCAGGTGCCCAGCACAAAAGACGAATTAGTCATAAGACAAAAATATTATTCATATAGAAAAATATCATTCATGTAGTTATACAATTAAGGGCTCCTAAATTAAGATGCCGAGTGCTGGGAACACAAAAAGGGGATGAATTTATCGAGAGTGAAAATCAAAAACGTTACCGATAACTTTAACAACTCGAACCGCACGTTTCTGCTTCTTTCTAGCAAAACACAGAATATGTTTGCTAAGGCTGGCTTCGTCAGCGAGTCGCCTAAATTGAATCGAGGTCTGCAGCGATGTGGGACCATGTGTTGATCTCGACTACTAGCAGATCTTAACTTTTCAAATCTCTGCGCAGACGCAAAACTTACACGGCAGTATAGGGCATGCCGGGAAGAATTTTACGAATAAATCCATCATGTAATATGCGAATATAAACAAGAAGGGTAGTAATATATTTACTACCAGGTGCCCAGCACAAAAGACGAATTAGTCATAAGACAAAAATATTATTCATATAGAAAAATATCATTCATGTAGTTATACAATTAAGGGCTCCTAAATTAAGATGCCGAGTGCTGGGAACACAAAAAGGGGATGAATTTATCGAGAGTGAAAATCAAATAAACATATATTTATATACATATATATATATATATATATATATATACATAGATATATATATGTACACACAACATATATATATATATATATATATATACAGATATATATCTATATGTATATATATATATATATTATATATATATATATATAGAGATAGAGAGAGAGAGAGAGAAAGAGAGAGAGAGAGAGAGAAAGAGAGAGATAGAGAGAGAGAGAGGAGAGAGAGAAGAGAGAGAGAGAGAAAGAGAGAGATAGAGAGAGAGAGAGAGAGAGAGAGAGAGAGCTGGTGTAGCCATTTCAGCGAAGCAGACGCGAGGAACCTGAACTAAAATGTCCTGCTCAACGTGTTAAGCACTGGATACGTTTGTCATATGCAGACAAATACACACACACACACATACACATGTACAGACAAACATACACACAAACATAAAAATGCAGATACACAAACACACGCACACATGCAGACTTACGTACGTGTAAATAATTTTGATTATATAATGTTTAGTGTACATATATACGCACCAGTACAGCCAATAATGCACACTACATATATACATACATATATATATATACCATATAATCACATATATTCTAATCTTTTTCATCTTGTTGTTGTTGTTGTTGTTGTTGTTGTTCTCCTTCTTCTTCTTCTTCTTCTTCTTCTTCTTCTTCTTCTTCTTCTTATTTATTATTATTATTATTATTATTATTATTATTATTATTATTATTATTTATATCTCACTTTGTTTCTCTCCCTACTCTCTTCCTTCGAAATTCCTTCGTAGTATGTCTTCGAAAATATCTCGTTCATTTATTTGAAAAAGATATAGCAACCTAAAATAAAAAAAAACAAACATCTACAGTACAATATACAAAAATTGAAGGTAAAAAAAAAACAAAGAATCCCGTGAGAATCTGAAATAAATAAAAGAAACGGAAAACAGAAAGCATGCAGTCAGACGTAATTAGCAGAAAAAAATGGAAATCTTCATGATTTGATGTCTACTGAACATATTTGGAAAATAGAAGAAAAAGAAACAAAAAAAAATTTTGGTAAAGTTGTTGAGCATGGAATATCTTAAGGCACTTTGTTCCTATGTCTGTCTGTATGTCGTTCTGTTTGTATACGTCTCTGTTATCATGGTTGTTCATTCTCTATTTAATTATGTTTCTATTTATTTAACTCTCCGTTGCTCTTATTCGCTCCCACAACCGCCCTTTCCACCTTTTCCTATGTCTATCCTCACAGCCATACACGTATGTATCTATGTCTGCCTGTATGTATGTATACATGTAAGTACATATATATATTTCTGTCTCTCTCTCTCTCCCTCTCTCTCTCCTCTATATATATATATATATATGTGTGTGTATATTTGTGTACATATCTCTCTCTCTCTCTCTCTCTCTCTATATATATATATATATATATATATATATATATATATATATATATATATATATCTATATATATATATATGCATATATATGTGTGTAAATATCTCTCTCTCTCTCTCTCTATATTATATATATATATATATATATATATAGTGTGTGTGTGTGTGTGTTTGGATTAACTTTATATATACACATATATATATATATATATATATATATATATATATATATACATATATACATATATATATGTATACGTACCTATGTGTGTATTATTCCTTAACAAGTATAGTATTGATTGTGACTTCGAAGTTTCGGCCAGCTAACTCATCGTCAGACTGTGGAACATTTGAGTCCATATTGACCTTATATAGTCTCTGCTAAGGTAAAGTTGTATGGGGTAGGACCCACCCCATAAGTAGACCCCCGTTAAATGATACCCATATTGTAACGTAAGCGGTGGTGGAGATGTTTTATGGCATATTTTCATTGATCGTATTAATGTTCAAAATTTATTCATGCATGTAGAACATTTTCAGTGTGTCTATTCAGATGAGTCATTTTCAGATCATGGGGTTGGTTTTTCGGGATTTTCAAGAGAATGCGGATAAATGTAATGGCCTTGTTAATACACGTTTATATGTTGTTAGTCATATTCGGAAACGAGTGAAATATTTAACCATTTGTCTTAGGAATGTTAAAGTTAAAGTTCAGTGTTCCAGGAATTAAATTGTTGTCGTTAGGTGTATTTAATTTGTTAAGTCAACATTTATGCAATGGAGCTTTTAAGAGTTCAAAAGAGATTGTAAGCAGGGGGTAAGTATTATTTGGTTCACAGGATGATGTACGTGTTAGTATTTTTCCGGATATTTTACCTGTTTGCATTAGGAAGGTAGAGATAAACTCTCAAGATGTCATCGCGTTGTTTGTACAGGAAGTTATGTTATGCTTTGAGGTTTATAAAATAATTTACATAAGTATAAATGTGATTGGACAGCGGTTTTCTCTTTAGAAGTGAATTGATGTACAAAATATTTGATCACTAGAAGTCGGTGCAAAATTAAACCTTGTTCTTGCTCAAGATCTGTGACAACTTCCTCCTTGTTTTCAAAGTAGAGCCTTTCTTTACTTTCCTGTAGCTACCATCACTTATAAGAATTACCAGTTTTTCCGAGTAGTCAAACTTGTTCATCACCACTGTAGCATTTCCCTTGTCCGCTGGA
This sequence comes from Octopus sinensis, assembly GCF_006345805.1. Lineage (NCBI taxonomy): Eukaryota > Metazoa > Mollusca > Cephalopoda > Octopoda > Octopodidae > Octopus > Octopus sinensis. Next base: position 7,194,103 of record NC_043019.1, on the reverse strand, counting down.
AGTACTATGATGGAATCGTCACTCTGTAGTCTTTTGATAGCGAACGTTTCTTCCTTAATGATGTTTGGTTCCCTTTTTCTAGTACCTGTCTCACTTTCCATCGCGCTGAGCTTTTGGTATCTTTATGGCCATCTCTACAATAGGGGCTATTATGCCATCCCTGACTTTTTGGTAACTTTATAGCTGTTTCTTCAATAGGTGCTATTATGTCAAAGTATGGAATGCACTTGATGGTTGTCGCAAAGTTGAAACCTTTGTTTTGTACTGCTTCTTCAGAGCTTTCCAGATGTCGGCTACTTCCATTAATTACTGCTTCTACTTACACGTCAGAGATAAAATAGGAATGCTAAACTGTAAGCGACATCGTGCACCATATTCACATTTTTTACCATAATCCATTCATTAGATCCTTCTCTGGTTCAAGCATAATGCACAGTTTACTCACAACTTCAACGGCGCCACCTGTGGCGATTTCATGCGATTTATGCATGTCTTTGCAGCACTATTCGCCCCTGATTTTAGCATTCTTAAATGGCACATGGATGCCGACAATTATCCTCATTATTTCAAGCTCGAGATTGAAGCGACTTTTGATATTGTTAAGTCGAATATCTTTTTAGAGATATATTATGATTTTTTACCTTCTTTTTTTTTTGTTTTTTGGTTTTCATTCTGTAGCGAACAATTTTCAGCACAGAAGCACACTTTTGATTAATGCTGTCGCGTCAAATTAGTATTTATCGATAACAGACTTTTCGACTGAAGGTCTTTAGTTCATACTGGTAGGTTATTAATTTCGTTGTAAAATTGTGGACTGTAAAGTCTCCGTATGTCTAAGTAAGATTCTTTTTCTTTTTTAAGTAAGATATATTTGTTGCACGAGAAAGGTTTTGTTCACCTTACACACCGTCGGATGTTTAAATTAACAATATTTCCCTCTCTTTCTTTTCCTCTATCTCTGCACGCAAACGCACACACATAGGCACAGAGGCACACACACACACACACACACACACATAAACACATGTACACACTCACGCACACACACAAACACTCACGTATACAGACACAAATTTATTTATATACATACACAGTAACATATGTATATGCATATATATATCTGTATATAGATATATGTGTGTGTATATATATGACAGATATATGATATGTAATACGTATATATGCATACAGATATGCTTAATAAAATAATATATATATATATATATACATACATATACACACACACATATATATTTGCGTATGTATATGTATATATTCATAATACAAAAGTACATACCTATGTATATGCCTATGTGCAGGTGCGTGTGTGTGTGTGTGTGCGTGTATGTTTATATGTAAAATTAGGTGGAAAGTTATCAGAGTTCCCTGATGTACGAACAATATACAATTAGATAGACGCTAATTGCATTCATGTCAATGATTGTTCTTCTCCATGTCAAAGGAGACAGCTTCGAACTTCAAATTGATTTTAAAATAAATTCCTCGTTCTTCATTTCTTCTCTTATCAGTGAATATTTCTTCAATACAATCCTACATATTTTCTACATTACACGTAGTTATCGTAAACGCGCGAAGAATTGTATTAGCTGGGGACGTTTATTAAGAGTGGAACTTGACCTGAATTGTCGACGCATGTCACAGATATCAGACCTAAAACGTTCTGCATAATCTCCCCCAATTTTTAGTTTATTCCTTTATCTCCGATACTATTGTAGTCATTACTAGTTATGATTTTCTTTGCAGTATCATTACAAACTTTAGTATATACAGAATGTTAAATACTTCATTCATAAGCATAGATTTAGCTGTAATAAAAGGGCGACGTGGACATGTCCTCGGCTCTCCAGTCAAATGGCATTGAAAGGGTGACTTCTGGAAGGGAAAATTGATTACATGAACAATTGATTGTCAGAAAAAGAGATAACAATAATGTGAACTGGTGCATCTCGGTCAAGGACTCTAGCGCCACCCATTACAGGAATCGAACCCCGTTCCTATGATTCTGAAACCAGCACCTAAACCACTACGTCACGCGGTCATATTTGTGGGTGTGTTGTTGACAATGTTGTGCAGGGATGTTTTCAGGCATTAATAAGCATTGGGATATTCGCTCCACCTTTCTGTGTTCTGAATCGAAATCTTAGCCTTTCAATATTTCCGGAATGTTGCAATAATATAGCAGTTCATTTGAGAGGTTGTTTAGTGGAATTTTAAACACTCGTAAGCGATGCCTTGTTATATATGTTTCGTCTATGAACGTTATGAATTCAATTCTTTCTTAATGATTGCGAAAGAAGAATGATGAAATCTGGAGCGTTCAGGCCCAATAAAGTCACTATTTGACTGGAATGATCTACAAAACTATCAACTGATTACTTAGTATATCAAGCCACAAGCTGTTAGAGAAAGTAACAGGAAAACAATCCAATTCTTGAGGTTTGGTGATTCGTTGTAATATGGTGTAGATTTAGTTAAACTATTCCCTGTTATTTCGAGCGCTATATGCTCGTTGGTCACTTAAAGCTTTGGCTCTTCAGTGATATCAGATACTGAAGGTGTTCGTTATTGCTCCTTTTCAAACTTTTCGCATTTACGACTCTTGTTATCTTAGTCTAGTTTCGTTATGGACGTCGAGAAATGATCGTTTAGATATGAAACATAGAGTGAGTGGACAGAAAGATTTGTCCGAATGTTTCAAAACAAGAAGTCATGGGCAAATAATGTGCGTGTATCTATTATATTATAAAGAGTTATTCGAAAGTGATACAGTCCAGGCAACATTAACTAACCTTAATTGCAGGTCTATTGAAAAAATTTATTGTATATGCAATAAATTTTTGTACAATTTGATGGAATTATTCTCCTTATAGGGTAAGAGAAAGCTACTGTGGCTGGCAATAACAACCACATCTCGAGATGAAGATTAACAGATTGCTTTTCCCTCCATTATTCTGGCCTGGTGTATAGTGGGCGGAGATTTGATAATATAAACCTGTTTCACACTAAGATTTGGTAGCGCCTCGCCATATTAAGAGGCGGTTTTGTGAAAGGTTTGTCTGTCGAAGAAAAACACATTCTCAAGCCACAATTCATTAAATATGGTCTGATTGCTCAAACGTATAATTTACGATTGTGAAACTCGAAGGAATAATGGAGTGAATCACTAAACTGCTTCCTCGATTACTATAAAATCGAAAACATCTAATGATTCCAATCTCCTTTCGTATGTATACATGTGCCTACATACGTAAATACAATTCACATAAGTATGGATATATGTGTGTATATATATATATATATATGTGTGTGTGTGTTGGTGTGTCTGTGGGCGTATATAAATATGTAGTTATATATATGTGTGTGTTTGAGTGTGTTTATGTGGAGTCGTGGATATGTGCATTTATATGAGTGTGAGTTCGCTACCGAAACATTTGATTGCCTTATGAAACTTGATTTACTCGGCAACGAAATTTCGAAATACACATACATGCATAATCACATATAAACAGACATACTTGTATTAATACAAATACACACACATATAATAAATACATACATACATACGTAAATATATATCTATAATAGCGTACAAATACACATACATATGCATACACACACACACATATATATATATATTCTCTCTAACTCTAACTAATTCAATACATATATGTCCATGTATATTTATATATATATATATATATACACACATATATACACACACATAATATATATATACATATATATATATAGATAGAATAGATATATATATATATATACACATATATACATATATTAATATATATGTATATATGTGGTATATATATATATACTATCTATCTATATATATATATGTATATTATATATATGTTGTTGTATATATGTGTGTAATTATATATAATATTAAATAATACATGGACATATATGTATTGAATTATTTAGAGTTAGAGAGAATGGTAGTGAGTATGGGTTAGTTGTCTTACTTTCACGTGTTTTGGTTACTGGCAATTTGGCAAGTGGTTTGTCCCTGTTTGCCAAGAGAGTATGGAACTCTACAACAGAGATAATTATAGTCAATCTGCTTAGCGCATTCTTCAATTGTATAGGATTAATTCGATATAAATATATCGACTGCAACATACAACTAGAACAACAACAGCAATAATGATGATGCTGATAATAATAATAATAATAATAATAATAATAATAGAAGAAAAGAGAAGAAAAAAGAAGAGAAGAAGAAGAAGAAGAAGAAGAAGAAGAAGAAGAAGAAGAAGAAGAAGAAGAAGAAGAAGAAGTACATACATCTGTGTAACTACAATACTAACGTAACAACAAATAGTTTAGTAAAGATATTACTGCGCCTACAATCAGATACGTGGACGAATAGCCTTCCCTTTTTCTTTCTAGAGCTATGTCAAGTGAAATGACCACAGTGAAGTCGGGACACATAAATTCTTTTTTTTATTGTTTTGAATAGAATTAGTGTTGTCTTTTCATTCGCGTAAGGGATTTTACGCTAAGCATCGTCTTCCTCCGATATACAGAAAAAAAAACTAGGCCCTGCCCTATTTAACATTGTCCCGAGGGAGATCAAAGAGGAAAAGGATCCCATCAACTTTAACAGAGTCTGGATAGATTCCTTCAAAGAATACTAGATAAGCCACCATATTGGATACAACTCACCCACAAGAACTCACTACTTGAACAAAACTGGATACAACTCACCCAACCAGAACTCACTACTTGAACAAAACTTGACTTAAACAAAACTTGACTTAAACAGGATCGAATAATCCCATCAGGTGGTGCTATTAAGTTAGACATGGCCTGGACCAATCTTTGGTCGAAACGTATCTAAGTTTATCTAAGTTTATCTAAGAGGCAAGAGATAGAAATATGAGAGGCAGCGTGACATAGTAACAACTTGAATCTTTCACAGAAATAAAACCGATCTCTCTATCACATTGTAACATTCAGCAACCAACACACAACATGTATACACACGCACACACACACACACACACACACACACACACACACACATTTATTATATATATATATATATATATATATATATATATATATATATGTATATATATTATATATGAATAGTAAAGTAATACAACAAATGATGAAAGAGACCTCGATATTATGTAACTAGACGAATTTACTGAGATTTTCTTCGAATAAAATTAGACTTCTTTTATATTTCAAAGTTCTACTGGAGCATATGGCATTGTAGTATGTTTTAAGAAATATACGGATATATATATACATACACACACACACACACACACACACACATATATATATATCTATATATAAACTATAGACATATATGCAACATTTATACATTATATATATATATATATATAGATTTTATATATATATATATATATATATATATATATATATACTACATATGTACATATATACATATACACATATATATTTACATATAACATATATAAAATATGCACATACATACATACATATATACATATACACTTACAAGTAGCTTTCGAGGAATTTTGAACATCACTGATATATTTACACTTACACAGGTAACAAACATCTGCATCAATAATAAGGTGCTAACACACACATCTATCTACCTGTCTCCCCACCTACCTATCTTTCTATCTCTCTCTCTACCTACCTAACTACATAAAACACTATCTATCTTTTATCTATCTATCTGTCTATCTATCTATCTATCTATCTATCTCTTCTACTTGTTTCAATCATTTGACTCCATGCTAGCACGCCTTTACTTGAGCAAATCGACCCCGGGATTATTCTTTGTAAGCCAGACTTATTCTATCGGTCTTTTTTGCCGAACCGCTATGTGACGGGGACGTACACACCCAGCATCGGTTGTCAAGCAATGCTAGGGGGACAAACACAGACACACAAACATATACACACACACTTATATATATATACATATATACGATAGGCTTCTTTCAGTTTCCGTCTACCAAATCCACTCACAAGGCATTGGTCGGCCCGGGGCTATAGCAGAAGACACTTGCCCAAGATGCCACGCAGTGGGACTGAACCCGGAACCATGTGGTTAGTTAGCAAGCTACTTACCACACAGCCGCTCCTGCGCCTATATCTATCTATCTATCTATCTACTTGTCTATCTATCCACCTACCTACCCACCTATCTATGTAGTTGTCTATCCATCTATCTACCCACCTACTTACCTACCTACCAACCTACCTAACTCTCTGTTCATCTCTCTCTATTTATCCATCTATTTCTCTTTCTTTTTGTCTCTGTCGTTCTGTCTCTCTCTCCCTCTCACGCTCTGTATACATATATACATAACTTAAAATGCATCGAAACAGAACAAACACTTGCACACAAACGCCTGCACGCACATATTTGTAAGTGCGCACGCGTGCATGTTTGTGTGTTTTCGTAAAAGTTTTACTTCCTGTGTCTTTCTTTTTTGTCTGTCTGTACACTTTCTCCTTCCTGTGTCAGTGATGAAATTTTTCATGCAAAATAGTTTTGCAGTTGGATGAATAAACGATATATATGGAGAGGCATACATTGCGAGAGAGAGAGAGAGAGAGATAGAGAGAGAGAGAGAGAGAGAAAGAGGCGACGAATGATGAACATACATAGATGTAGAGAGGAAGAGAGCATAAAGAATGAAAGGCTTAGAGTTAAACTGAGTGAAATAAGTACGAAATAGTTAATGAAATAGTTTAAAACAAATATACATCGAAAACCATAGGTTTAGCATCATGGAATGAAAGAAAGGAATGAAGAAAGAAAAAGAGAAAGGAAATGAATAAGAAAAAAATGCA
>NC_043019.1:7169351-7187157 GCF_006345805.1 Octopus sinensis | reverse complement strand
GGAGAGGGAGGGTGAGAGTTGGTAGAAAGAGTGACAGCGCTGGCGAAGGTGGTGGAGAAAAGATAGTAGTAGCTGTCAAACGTCGTTATAGAGAGAATGTGATGGGAAAGGAGGAAACTGATAGAGACGGAGGAAGACAGGCAGATAAGAGAACGGAGAAGAATTGTCAAAGTGTGCGTTTTCTGCCTAGTAACCTCACCTTTTAAGATACGGATATCTAACTTAGGACACTCAGATCCTCACCTCATTTTACATGTCCCTGTAAATTTTTGAGTCAAACCGATGGGATCTAGTGCCATTTAACCCGTTCCAATGTCAAAACCAGACAAACAAACACACCTTCTCATTTCAGATTTATAGATATTGATATAAACTTACAGATGCATATATATGAATATATATATATCATATATATATATATATATATATATATATATATATATATATAATATATATATATGCACACACACACACACACAATATATATATATATATATATATACAAATATATATACATACCCGAACGTAAACTTATATATATGCATATTTATATATATATAATGCACACGCTCACACACACACACACACCACACATATATATATATATATATAGTATATTACATGTATCAAATTATAGATATAATATATATATATATATATATATATATATATATATATAGATATAGAGAGAGAGAGAGAGAGACATAGATAGATATGTATGTATGTATGCATATACACAGAAATGGCCATATCTGTATCCAGTGATTAATTACGATGCATAATATACCCATTGAATTATGGCTAATATTAATCCGATGATTAATAGACCATTATGATTAATTAATCGTATATCTAGGAGAATTCACAGGCTGGTACTTCTGATATTTTGGCCAAGATCAATATTCTGTTTAGTAGAATAATTCCCACACTTATTCCGCATGCGCTGTATCGTGTTGGATTCCGAGATATAATTCTTTCAGAAGAAATGTGACAGATTATATTCATAACATCGGATTTTGCAACGTATTTGTGACCCGTATCATAGACCAATTAAATATCAAGAGAAAATATTCTATAGGTTACATATTTTTACATCCAGATATACAAATAAATCAATCTTTCAAAATTATTTATCTATCTATCTATCTATCTATCTATCTATCTATCTATCTATCTATCTATCTATCTATCTATCTATCTATCTATCTATCTATCTATCTAACTCTCTCAGACACTCACATTCTACATACATATATACATACATACTTACATACATACATACATACATGCATATATACACACACATATATATATATATATATATATATATATATGTGGTGTGTGTGTGTGTGTGTGTGTATAAACACATATATGTATATACACATGCATACCTCCCTAATATATATTTGCAAAAACATAGAGATAGGGAGAAAACCTGTTAAAAATAAACGGACTTCTTGTATGTTGAATGAACATTGATTTTAAATAAAACAAGCGCATTCGTCTTTGATACGAAACTGATTTAAGTGAGCCAGGTAAATGAAGTCTCTTCATAGCATTAATTTTTCTCACTCTTTAACTATATATATATATATATATATATATATATATATATATATATTGCAAAAAATTATGGAGGGGATGGGAGAAGGACATACATCAGCCGGTAGACATTCTATTATGTTTACTTATTCTAAAATATAAGGAAGTATTATAAGAATACATACAGAGGCAAAGACTCTGTGTTGCACACATATGTACTAATATATAAAAGAGTAAAGTATATTAGTTGGTTGGCTTCCCGACTATTTATATATATATATATATATATATATATATATATATACAACGTGAGACAGGCAAGTATGGATACGTGTGCTTGTCTGATTGGGTGTATATATAGGCATAGGTGTCAATATAGTTAGATAGTTACGTATACACGTGAATTGTTCAGTTGAAATACGTATACATACATATCCCCACCATATTATACATATATTATACATATATATATAATATATATAATATATATATATATATATATATATATATATATATATATACATTCAGTGCATTATATAATTATATATAAGTCGGTAATTACCAAGAGTTTTATTTTACATGCAAACAGAAGCACTAACTACGCGTGAATATCTATGAGAGAAGTTATAACAGTGCAAAAGCCAAAAAGTTACAGAAAACAGAAGATAATTGAAGACACGATGCTAGAAGGCTACAGAGCGCGACTACAATACATTTCCTTTGATCTAAACTTAACCATCACATGATATATATATATATATATATATATATTATATATATATATATATATATATATATATATATATATATACATATATATATATACATGCAATATATTTATATATAAACACACATATATATTTCTGTTACCATGTAAAGTGTATACTACATATTCGAGCAGTAGGTGTGGTTTCTTTGGCACAGGAAGCAACGAAGCTCCAATACAAAGAAAGAAAGAAAACTGAAAGTGTCGATTGGCCGAACACATTGCATTAATTCGCCCAGAGTGAACTTTTTAATCCTTTGATGATGCGCGTGATTTATAGCGAGCAATAATTTGTATTGGTCCATGCATATTGTTTGAAGATGGTCTGTCGAGATCTTTCGATTACAATGTATCATTAAGATTTAGAATTTGTACATCGAATAACTTTTAGGAGCGAACAGATTGTATTCTTCTGTTTGATTACAGGTTAGCATTAATGATTATGAAGGTATAATCACTGAAGGGTTGTATGGTTATGTATGTATATTTATATATATATATATATATATATATGAACCGATATCTATATAATTATCTACAGACACAAACGCGTACGTACATATAAGCGTTCACATCCTCCAGGAGACAAGCACACATTATGTCAAATATTTGCGGTATCGATGTTATTTAAGTATTATATATAGATATGTGTGTATGTATTATATATGCGTATTATGTATATATATATATATATATATATATATCTATACATATTTATACACACACACACACACACACACACACACACACTCACATATATATATATAAGTGTATATGTAAATGTACGTGTATATGTATATGTATATGTATATATTTACTTACAATCTAGAATATATAAATTTAAATGTATTGTATAAGTGAATATGCACATGTATACTTATATACGCATCCATGTGTATTAATACGCATATATACACACACACACGCCCACACACACATATATATATATATATGGATTGTTGTGGTATAAAATGCATAAACACATCCACGTACACGTATATACATTCACACACTCACACAAATACATAAATTTATGTTGTCTGTTCTGTTTTCTATATGTGTCTTTGGTTGTTCGAAAGAATATTTTATGTTCCATGTACTCGTACTTCGTACTTTTTTGTTATACACATTCCATGAAGTCTGTGCCAACATATGTATATATATATATATATATATATATATATATCAATATATTTATATACGTATAGATGTATGTATGTACATATGCATATGCATACACGCATCCTTTTCTAAGTTAAATCTATCCATCTGTCTGTCTGTCTTTCTTTCTTTCTATCGATCAATCTATACATACATAGATACATACATACACATATAATAATATATATTTATATATATATATATATATATATAATATTATATATATATATATAATATATATATAATATATATGTTTAGAGAGATACGTAGGTATGTGTGCGTATATGAATGATGGTGGTTGCGCGCGTCCAATTGACGTTACCTCCAAGCTGTGCTGAGAATTTATGAAGCTGTATTCATAGATGCCTATGAGATGTTTTAACTTCCTCCTTATATAGATATCCGTCAACTACAAAAACATATTCAGTTTTTTTTAGGCGAGTGTGTAAATGAATGTGAAAATGTAAGAAACGCCTTATGAGAGTGTTATGTTATTCACAAGGAAGTGAAGACGGCTGCCGTCTGTTCGTACATGAACAAGAGTCAAAACATAGGAAATTAAGTTGATGCCATCTATCAGCGACATTTTATAAGAAAAAAGAGGCATAAATTCACAAAAATAATATATATTCGCAAAATTAGAAATAAAAAGAAAATTCATTCAGACCGACAACAAAGAACAATGTCGAAAAATGTAATTTTGTTGCAGAAATAACTATATTAACTAGTAACAATATTGTGAAAGCAGCTCTACTACTCACCAACGTATATACACCTATGTACATGAATTGCTTGAGATGACCATTCCAATGTATACGAGGTAGTTGTGATATTGTTCCTTCTCGAGCCATGACTGGCTCATAAGGGCCGGTTTCCTTGGCGTATAGGTTCCCTCACCTGGACGGGACGCGGGTCCGTCACAGGTGAGCTGCAAGATGCAGGAGAAAAGAGTGAGAGAATGTTGTAGCGAAAGAGTCAGCAGAAGTTCGCCATTACCTTCTGCCGGAGCCGCGTGGAGCTTAGGCGTTTCGCTCATAAGCACACACATCGCCCAGACTGAGATTCAGACGTGCGATCCCTCGACCGCGAGTCCGCTGCTCTAGGCACTAGGCCATGTGCCTCAACTAGTTGTGATATGTGTATGTATGGATGCGTGTGTATATATTATGCGTATTGTCTAAAATGTAAAAGTGGCCACTGTTAATGGATATTTGAATTTGCACAATATAGGTATGATCACATGATGTTATACACTCTACAATGCAGTAAGGATCCTGAAATGATGATATAGTCTTTACAACGTCGTCAGGATTACGAAATAGATGTTACAGACCTTTCAATGTACGTATGATCGGAAGATGCGTATCGTAGTGTCCACAATGTAGCTATGAAACAGCTGTCGTACATTCTAGATTGTGGCAATTAACACGAAATAGATGTTGTTGTCTTAAGAATGTAATTATGCTTACGTGATATATGTTATAGTCTCTACAATATGGCTGTGAACATGGAAGTTGCTGTAATTCAGTTATGATCACGAAAGATGTTAGTTTCTTTAGAATGTAGTTATGATCATAAGGTGGGTGTTATAGTCTCAACAATGTAGTTCCGATCACATGATGTATGTTATAAACGCTGCAATTTAATTATGATCACATGACCGATGTTATTGTAACCACAGCGTTTTTAAGGCCACAAAATGAAGGGTATGCTTTGTACAGTATATTTATGATTCTAGACTGGTTGTTACAGCTTGCTGAGATCTAGATCGTGTTAATATATGGTGTCAACAGGTTGTTGCTATCTCTACTGCATATTTCTGCATATCTAAGTGAGAAAGTAGTCGTTATTAATTAACTCAAGTATTACTTGTTAATTGGATTAGGATCTCTGTTCCGATGTGTTGGTGTTAATTGGAGAATCAGGTGGATACTATCGAGATTATAAGTTTTTCCTATCACGTGTTAGTTATAGCTTCGGTCGATGCTGATGGAAGCTGGTTCCATAAATTGTCATCGTGACACGTGAACGTGAAACTCAGAGTAACAGGTTTTGTTAAATTTTCTGCTGCTTTAAATAAAGTATATATATATATATATATATATATATATATATATATATATATATATATATATATATATATATATATATATCCCTAGGAAGTTCATTTCAGTAATCCGTGACTGGTTTTCATTAATGCCGATAGAGTTTGGTAAGTAACTTTCGAGTTTGTATATATATATATATATCCTTGTTGAATTCATCTTGCTAATCCATTATATAATCACTCATACCTGAATATTATATTATCAAGAGTTATTCATTACAGAATTACACCATCTATATTTGAATTTAAATGTTATAAATTTACCCGTAGTTATATTTAATTACACTTATTTATTAAATATCGCCAGCTTGTTGTATACAACCAGAAATAGATATGATTAAATTTCTGTCTTTTATATATAACAAATGCACATACTGTTTTTGTCATAGATATAAGTGTTTATTTAATGCTATTTATTTTACTCAGCTGTTACCCTTTCAATTAAATATTATTTATAATTCAAATTGCCATTATCTTGTGCGTCGTGCGTCTTTTTAATTGGTTCTCACATTCCTTCTTTTATATTTCAGCTTTTGTTCATGATTAAGACCATTGGGCATACTTGTGTAATGGCAGTCATCACCGATTGCCGTGGAAATGAAAATCCGAAGAATATAATGAGCCCAGCCTGTATTTCTTAATTTGTTTTAATAATTATATAAACTCTGATTTATTAGCGAAATTTGAAACTAGAAACAAAGTGAGAAGTAAAACATAGACGGGAAAATCCCAAAACAGAATCGTAATTCTAAAGAACATTTAAATTGTAATATTCATTCCCTAATCAACATATTTTCGAACTTATATTTCTACTAACTGCTAAGCCCGGTTTCACCCGGTCGGTTTGGATGATGTGGCTGTAAAACCTGCTCGGTGTAGCGCACACGCACACACACATACACACAAATACACACACACATACATACGCACACGCATACGCACATTCACATACACTCGTTTTACATACACAGACACATATATTCAAACAGAGTTGAAGCGTTGATTTATCAATTCAGCGTACAATTTTCATCATCCCACTACCAAGTATCACATCACCCCTTCCTTCCTTATTCGTCTATCACCCCTTCCTTTCTCGTTCATAAACGCAAGAGTATTATCATAGTAGATCATCTCGGTAACCATGGGAGCTATGAACAAAATACAAAGCCCAGCATCACCGCCGGATCATTCCACCCATCTGTGCAATTTTGCACGCAATTCCACCCAGTCGTTTGACCGTGAATCCCAAGACCAGAAAGAATCACCCCTGTCAAATTTATATCTAAAGATAAGTGTTTTAGTTTTGTTATATTGTTTATTTTTCATTTTAGTCAATTGCGTTTAATTTTGTTTAATAGAATTGTAGGCGAGTTTGGTCGTAGAAGGGATTGTTATATCAATAATGTACAACAAATTATACCTCACCTCCTCCATGTTGAATGAATAAATACAAGGAGCGGCAAAGGCAGAAATGTTGCAATATTATCAGCTTTGTTCACACTCTTGTTATTATTTTTCTAGGCTCCAGGTTCAATTGATGGAATTTCAACCACTTTCAATTTAAGGAATATTTTCAATGACTAAAACAACAATAAAAAAGAAAGATTTCATGTTTAGCTAACAATTAATTTCAGCAATTTCATATATAGGCGTAGGAGTGGCTGTGTGGCAAGTATCTTGCTTACGAACCACTTGGTTCCGGGTTCAGTCCCACTGCGTGGCACCTTGGGCAAGTGTCTTCTGCTATAGCCTCGGGCCGACCAAAGCCTTGTCAGTGGATTTGGTAGACGGAAACTGAAAGAAGCCCGTCGTATATATGTATATGTATTTATATGTATGCTTGTGTATATGTTTGTGTGTCTGTGTTTGTCGCCCCAACATCGCTTGACAACCGATGTTGGTGTGTTTACGTCCCGTAACTTGGCTTCTTCGGCAAAAGAGACCGATAGAATAAGTACTAAGCTTACAAAGAATAAGTCCTAGGGTCGATTTCCTCGACTAAAGGAGGTGCTCCAGCATGGCCGCAGTCAAATGACTGAAACAAGTAAAAGAGTAAAAAAGAGTAAACTCATAAAAGTACTGTGTGGGAATAAAGTACGTTTCTATTTAAGGGATATATTCCTTGCATCATAGAAAGATATCTTGTTATATAGTCAAGAGGAGTTACGCATTAACAATGGTTACTTTGTTGTAATTTCGTGGGAAGTGAGAGCATTCAAGATTCTTCTTGTGTTTCAAAAACGGAATATCATTGATTATCATTATTTACATTCGACGGATATTTGTCCTCATCTTGTTTGTTGTTAACACAACTTTTCTGCTGATATACCTTCCAGCCTTCAAGGGGTGTATTGGGGAAATTTCGAACCTGGGTTCTCATTCCTAAGGTATTTTTCAATGTTGTTGTTATTATTATACGGGCATATGGCGTAGTGGTTAAGAGCGCGGGCTACTGACCCCAAGATTCTTAGATTCTTAGTTTGAAACGTTTAAAACTTGGAAGGAGAAAATGGCGCAAAAACAAAGATTCCCGGAACTGATTGCTTCCATTTCCCTATTTCCTTGTTTTCTACTTTGTTGCAGTCAGTTCCCACAAAATCGATGTCCTTATTGTAGCAGTCAGTTCCCACAAATTCGAAGTCCTTATTCCGAAATATTCTTACAAATCTGCATTAGAGTTACTAGCAAATCCATCATAGTAAAAGATGGAATGAAACTTGATTCAATGATTACTTCATATTTCTCCTAATTTTCTCGATTAAAGGTCACAATGTCTAATGTACTAAAACGGCTTGTTAATGTTGTTGGTATTGTATGAATATGCGTATGTGTGTGTTTATATAAGTGCATCTGTGTGTATGTGTGTGCGTGCGAGTTGTGAATATATTAATGGGCAGTGTTTATCGGAGTGTGTTTGTTGTGATGTAATTAATATAAACATTGCACTTTACCTCCATGAACATTAATTCATTAGTCATGACAGAAACGCAGCAACTTTACAAATTTCTCAGTTTGCTCACACTCTCATCATTTACAGACTTCCGTCTCCATGTGTCTGTAGCCATATTTCTCATCAAATCTCAGAACTGGAAAAGAACACATTTTTATCTTTAGCCAAGAAATATTTTTTACGTGTGAACTGAAATTCTGATATTTATGTTCTAGGAATCTAAATAATCAATAGAATATAAATTTATACTAAATTGCTATTTTGCGCCAGTGTTGCTTTAACTGTTACCCTTTCATGCCATTTTGATATGATTTTTATTGCTTCTCTCTTTTATCACTATTTGCCATTTATATAACAATGAAAGCTTCTTTTAGTTTTGTCATTTTATTCGATATATTACACGGTGTAACACGATTTTTGTCCTTGTATTGCAACTGTTAATATTTGTTTACCCTTAGAAGGTATGAAAAACGGTTAATATTTCCTTCAAACTTCGCTTTTCTTACATTCACTGAAACCTCAAAGAATCCCTTTCACCACATAGCTATGTTACCTACACCCACCACTCCTACACATGACCAGAGTTGCACATATTGTCATCCCCTAAGGGAAATGCTCAAGGGGTTATCGTCAAGAAATTGACAAGTAAATTGAGCAGAATATTTGGTATAACGATATTTCTGCTTCAGCAACTTAGCGATGAATCTGTCTGAAATGTAATGGAAAACAGATCAGTTTCAAAACATTGGTGTCCAGATCACAAAAGCAAAGTTTTAAAGGGAATAGCAATCATTGGTAGAAGTAAAGAGGAGATAACGGAAGAAAATTGTTACAGAATATTATTCATATGACTATTGCTGTAATTGAGGTGTCGTAAGCGCCATCTTCGAGGGAGGTTAGTATATCGCATTCTTTGTCTCGACATCTAGAATCCGAAAAAGGTGGGAGGAAGAACCGGTGAGGCTTGCAATAAAGTCGAAAATCCGGCTGAAAAGAAGTGTACCTCGACGCTATTGCTCGATTCTCACTCATCAAAACTCGAACCAAAGAACTTAGTAACGCACCATCGTAAGTACACACGCTCCATCAATAATTATGGTGTGGTCTCTGTATCGTTTTCCGAGGTATTCTCGCTCATTTTCTTACATTCCTCGTTAACATCATAACGATAATGGAACATACTTACCTCTGAAACATATTTAACTTGGTATAGTAAAACAAATAATACCTTTGAGCGGGGGAAAATGTGTGTTGTTTCTAGGTATTCTGTACAAAATAAGCAATGTGATACACCATTTAGTAGTACCGGATATACATCTCCTTAGGTGCAATGATTAGAGGAGGTCTTCACGGTCATTGTAAGACCAAATTCAGCTACCTAACTTCATTCCTTGCTGAGATATGGCATTCACCAAATCGCAAAATTTTGACTGCATTTTTCTCGGTTTTTAAGTTGTGGGGCTTACGATGGTCTGTTACTAAATGCCTCAATTATTCTACGCAATCTTTTAAACAATATCCTTTATGCTTTCGTCATTTTAATCCAAATTATATATACTCAAAGAAACTTACCCCTTACTTGTGTTCGTTACCCCAATGAATGCTTTGCACAAAAGTATCGCCTTTGTCACTTTTTACTTGATATTGAAAATTATCTCCGTCAGGACGGTGGAAGGTATTTTTACTGCTAACGTTCACTACAGTTGGGCTGTTATGCACGATTTCAATAGGTGTATGGGGGCGACTCCTGCCATAGAAGAAGCGGCGTATGCGGTTGCAGAATTTTCTGATTCTCCTTGGCATTATTCAAGTAAAAATTACAACCACAAGATAAACATATGAACTAATTGAGTGTAAGCAAGCAATGACTCATCTATTATCCGTAAGAAGTTGATTTGTAGCATCAGACAATTGAGAGAGGGGAAAAGTGAAAATATTTTTCAAATATTATTACGTCATGATCTTGCTGATTATGACGTTAAAATGCCGAGAAGTGGGCAAATTGGGAGCATCGTTATAGCCTTTGCAAGGAATAACTTTCTATGTTCGAATTTCAGCGATGGCAGCTTTTCTGGGTTTTTTTCCATTTTGGAGTCGTGAAATATAATACAATTCCAGCACTGGACTCAACAACGGGAGTGGATGTAATTCCTTATCGCATACGTACATAGCAACGCATGATATATTTTAAAAGTGAATTGGTGCGAACAGAAAAATATTCCCGTTTTAAATGAAACATCATTATTCCCAGCCAAACAAACACAGATAGATTGATAGATAGATAGATAGATAGATAGATAGATAGATAGATAGATAGATAGAGAGAGAGAGAGAGAGAGAGAGAGAGAGAGAGAGAGAGAGAGAGAGAGAGAGAGAGAAGCAAACTTATATAAAAATATATATCGACATATGAGAAGCGCCAAGGTGCGAAGATGTTTGATACAGTAGTATTAATGTAGAGAGTAAAAGAAATCAAGGAGAATGGAAATACGAGGTCAGGTGAGAGGTTTGTTATCCGAGCATTCTGTATTCGTTAAGAGTAATTCCAGCCATTTTCTCATTCTCTCATATTTTACCTTTTATGCAACATGATGGTGCAATGAATAGTGTAATTTACGATTGTGGTTAGTGTTATGGTATTGCCGAAAAATACGTGAGATTTTTTTTTATTATTTATTTTCCTGTATATTGAAGAGCTGTTTGAATATACCCAGTAAAATGGACATCATGTGAACCTTTGAGATCAGTAAGAATATTTGGAAATCCATGGCTTCGTTAAGCGAAATTATGCCAGTCTCTTATCGTTTACCTGTATAGCTCTATAATATTGGCTTGACCAAAATTGTCAATAATGGATTCATCAGTATTTACGAGCAGGAATTTTGGAAACTACGTGCTTCGGCGTAGTTTTGTAATTTCTATACAACAATCTATATATGCATACATACATAAGTATATATGTATATATATATATATATATATATATATATATATATATACACACATATATATACACATATATGTATACATATATATATATATACACACATATATATATACACACATACATATATATATATATATGTATATGTATATATATATATATATATATATATATATATATACACATATATATATATATACATATACATACACACACACACATATATATATATATATATATATATATATATATATATATATAATTTCCGTCGTAGCATATATGCAGAAGAGTTCTGATCATTTGAAGTAAATACGTTTGGATATAGTTCATATTGGCGCATTTATCAATCCCATTCTTCTTACTTTATGGTCAGCCTGAGATGTTATTTATTTAGCCATTTATTTATTCCATTAGAACTGGAGAATGCAAGGCAGTAAAATGGCAACGGCATTACAGAGTCACCTATAATTCAGTGGCAGATATTTATTCTGATATATTGATTTCAATCCCCGTAGAAAAAGAAATTCTCGTGCATTCTATCTGATACGGCAAATAAATTAGATGCCCAAGGCAGCGGGTAGGGGGAATTTTTAAGAATATGGGACAAGTCACTTTGGGCTATTTCTTCGACCGATTTTCGTTCTGAGTTCAAATTCCGTATGTGGGTTCAAATCTTGCTGACTGCCATTTTGGATTTCTTTTAACACAGAAAATGTGACAAAATCTGCAATGCCAAACTGCAGTTGGACTGGTGAGCGATTAATTCAACACATTAATGCCTCGGGTACAATGGATTTTGGAAGACATTTCAAGTAGCGTGCATATCGAACCCACGTTGCTTGTGCTCACAGAAATCGAATATATTTTTAGAATGAGATCAGGATGTCGGCAGCCGACGAACATAATCAATAACTCAGAAACGACAACGACAACGATTTCGAAGATGTTTCAAAGTAACTATAGAAAAACCTAAATATTTCAATCACTTCACTTAAATTATGAATTATATAATCGGACGCAACTTTTAAAATGACAAACAATAACTAAATACTTATTGAACACAAACAATTCTTAAGAATAACAGGAAAGAAAATTGCTTCAGACGAATACTTATTCTCAACTAAAATACTTTCGCAACAGACTGTCATAAACAACAGGTGTTATTTCAGAATTCTATTCCTGATTTGTCTCGTCTCAAAGATATTACTTTAAACTGTAGACATAACCAAGTAATATCACATAATACACATCTGTGTCCAAACATCATCTACATAAAAAAAATAAAACGAATGGCTTCCATAGTCAGCACACTCTGATCTTCTTTCTCTTTATCTCCGTTTCTTTCTATGTATGCATATATTTTTGATATTTCTAATCTTTTACAATCTCCTAGTGTCGTTCATAAGACTGCGGCCATGCAACGCTTTAAAGCGTTTAACCGAACGAACCGAACATAGTTCCTTATATATATATATATATATATATATATATATATATATATATATATATATATATATGTATATATATATATATATAAACGCAGATACAAGTCACACACGCATATGTATATATGTATATGTGTATATATACATATATACGTTTGTATGGTACTTCGTATATGCGTTTAACCCTCATCACCATTTGAAAGCATGTGTTGGTGTGCTTACGTCCCCGCAAACTAGCGGTTAGGCAAAATACACTGATGGAATAAGTACGAGACTTAAAATTTTAAAACTTGTGTTGAATTCTTCGACTAAAAGTATTCCAAGGCGGTGTCACAGCATGGGCGCAGTCTAATAATGAGATTGGAATATATATTCATTTGTATTTGTCTGCCCATCAATACAGTAACATACTGAAGTTTATTATGAATGCACTTTTTAATAACCTTTTCAAATGGACATTATTTGTGAAAGATCTTGTTACATAAGAAAACGTAGAAGATACTCTACAGCACAGAATCGGCAACAGGGATGAAGATGATGATGTCAATTAAAAGAATGAAGATATCGATGACGACGAAGATTCTATCGCTGACAAGGACGTTATCCACGACGACGACGACGACGACGGCGGCGATAACAAATGAAACTATTTTGAAAGAGCTTCATATTTTAAGTCATCTCACATTGTCGCTCAAAGATAATATAATCGAATGCAGAATTTTAAATTATAAATGCGAAACTGTTGAAAATGACTTGAACGAAATCTCATCAAACAAACCAATTCTCACTAAACAACTTTCCTAAAATGCTGTCATAAACCGCAGTCGTTGTTCAAAATTCTATTTGATCAATCCATTTTCAACGGAATCATTTGAATTTATATGTGACCAAGTGTTACCAATGAACAGCGAATTACCTCCTGTGTGTATACTGCAATCCATGAATACGAATGAGTTCTTACTCGAATCATGTGATCATTTTACCATTAGCTGTATAGATATATAATCCCAGGTTGCCAAAACCTTTCCGAACAGGAGATATCTGCATATATAATCGTTCTCAAAGGATTATATAGCAATGGTCCATTTCAGGCTTTGGTGGAATATATTTAAGCTATAATCACACACCAGAATACATAGTCTTGAAGTGAAATTCCTTTTCGAACAGTTATACCTGCGTCGGTGAATATTAACAGATTATTAGGAGAAATTAATTCAGCATCAATAATATATATATATACAATGTAAAATATATCGACCATTAATATTTAAAGAAAATGATAGATAAACTTGGTAACAGAAATCCTGAAAGATGGAATCTTAGCGTCAGTCACTAATACCAAATAATGTCGTTTCAGAGGCTATAAATAATCTCAGTTTTGAGACCTATGTAAATCATTGAGCCTGACGTTTTCTCCATACGACTAAGAGTAAATTAATATTTGAATGGCGTTGAGTTAAATTAAGGCGAAAGTAGCCAGGTCCATTAAATCATAGGGCCTTTATTAACTGTAGAAAACCAGCGTGGAAATATATCATGTGTGTGAAATATCTTTTGGGCTCGTTGATGAAGCATTTCAGGTCTGTTGGAGATATGTGTTTTAAGATGTTTTATAGTAAGGAAGTGCAGGGAGATTTTCAATCGGAGAGGTTACTTAGAGAACAAACCCTTCCTTCCCCAACTAAATTATTCATCCAGCGTTCTCTGTTGACACACATCCATCATCATCACAACCACCACCTCCACCTTGACCATGGTCATCATTATGATCATCATCGTGTATTATTGTTGTCGTCGTCGTCATCATCACTGCCATCGACCTCATCATCATCACCATTTTCATCAGCATCCTTATCAGCGTTATTAGCACCATAAATACAGCAAACACTTTTCTCATGTTCATCACCATCATCATCACCGTCACAGCCGAGATCACCATCACAATCATCATAATCATCATCATCATCATCTCCATTGCAACCATGATGATGACCATCATCATTACTTCATCATCATCATTATCCCTTTCTGCCTCCTCCTCTCCCTCATCATCATCGTCATCATAACCATCATCATCATCTCCTTCCCCTCCTCTTCGCCCTCCTCATTATCGTCGTCACCACCACCACCACCAGCATCACCATCATCATCATCACTATCACCATCGTCATCATTATCATTATCATCATCACCATCTTCATCATCATCATCATCATCATCACGTTGTCTCCATCATCATCATCATCATCATCATCACCATCTTCATCATCATGATCATCATCATCGTCGTCATCTTCACCATCATCATCATCATCATCATCATCATCATCATCGTGACAGTGATCCTCCCTCGTGTCGACCAGCATCTTTATTGCAGCTACCACCAAACATGGCCATTATTACAAGCGTCATCATCCTCATCATTATTTTCTATATATCACTGTCGCCAACCTCACCGTCATCATCATCATCATCATCATCATCAACAGATTCATTCATTCCTCGCACTCTATCCCCACCCTCTCTGTCTCTCTGTCTCTCTCTCCCTGTAACCTTGCCAGATACGTTATGAAGGTAAACACATCTGAGAACGACTCTTGTTATTTTTCTTCTTCATCACCTCCCAACAGCATCATCATGGAAGAATGGCAGGTGAGGCGTGGAAGACAAATCTCTGCTCACTCATAGGAAACCGAGTTGACAGAATCATCTTTTGGGAGACTTCCATTGGAACTTTATGAATTGTGTTTGTTCTTCCGTGGAAGATTCTATGGAATGATGTAGTTTGGAGTTCTATTGAATAATGGCGCTCACGTGTATATACACTTGTAAAGCAAATGAATGTATACAGCCTTCGAACGGTTAAACATGCGAAGTTACTGATGTAAGCGAAACTTATATACACAAACACACACACACAAATACAAACGTACACACATACATACATACATGCATGCATACATACATACATATATACATACATACATTCATACATATATACATACATATATACATACACGCATACATACATGCATACATACATACGGGGAAATACATATAAATGTGTAAAGTTTACTAGCTTCAGTAAGACACTTACTTTACATATATATATGTATGCGCACATACAGACAATATATATATATATATATATATTATATATATATGTGCGGGGAGTGTATGTGTGTACATATATGTATGTGTATATGTATATACAATATATATATATATATATTATATATATATATATATATATATATAATATAACACTATGTATATATATGTATACAATACTACATATATATATATACACACATATATGTATGTGGGCATGTGTATGTGTGTGTGCATGGATGCTCTACGACGTAAACACACACACACAAACACACAGACACACACACTCATGCTCTCGCGAATTCACACCAGCGCGCATGCTTATAGGCGAAAAGTCTGCATCGCCAAGTCTTTCTCCCAAAACGAAAGATATAAATGCCCTTCCTCTACAAGATGACAGCCGATGTTTTATATTTCAACACTGTATTTAGATTGACATACATACATTCATGCATACATTTATACGTATATGCATACATACATGCATACATGCATACATACCTACATACATATATACATGCTTACGTACGTACATACATGCATACATACATACATACTTACATACATACATACATACATACATACATACATACACTAAAAGAAGCATACACACGCGTATAAAATTGCAATTATAAATCCTTTCCTTTGTAAATACACACACATATTCATATATGAAAATGCACATACGCACATATATACACCGATTCAAATCTGCTCACAAGGCTTTGGTCGACCCGAAGCTATAGTAAAAAACACTTGTCCAATGTGCGAAGCAGTAGGACCGAACCCGGAAACATGTGGTAGGTAAGCTTACCCCACAGTCACTCAAGCACCTGTGAAGTAAACGTTTCCATGCCGGGAATCGAAACCGGGCCGCCTGTAATAACTTTATGAAGTAATTTTCATAAAGACTTTTTATCATATAATAGCACGAGTGTTTGAAATGGTTTAACGAAAGCGCTCACACGTACGAAATAGAAAACGTCTTCACGAAAAGGGTTAATAACATCCTCATCAATAATTTCACAACATTATTTTCTAAGAGAAAAATCAGCTTTACACATCAAAAACCGTATTAAATAATTCTGGTACACTTTCAAATATACATATATACATATACATATACATAGACATATGGGGCTATATATATAAATATATATATATATATATATATATATATATAGAGAGAGAGAGAGAGAGAGAGAGAGAGGAGAGATAGAGCGAAAGAGAGAGAGAGAGAGAAAGAGATAGATAGATTGATAGATAGATAGATAGATAGATAGATAGATAGATAGATAGATAGATAGATGCATAGATAGATATAGATGTATATATATACACACACATATACACTTATATGTAGACACACACACACTCACACACACACAAACACAGACATATGATATCTAAGGATTTCAGATTGCTCAAGGAAATATCGTAAATGCAATCGAATCGAAGAATTATAATATCCTATCGTATTCAAGCAAATTCATGAAATCATGACATGAATATGCTATGAAAGATAAAACACGCATTGGGGATATGCAATGATATGATTTAGGTGCGAAGCTGTTTTGAAGTCCTACACCATAAAATTATACACCACGGAGCAAGAATGCTTATGTAGGGAATATATTAATTTGAAAATTGCAAAGATTCGGATGTGATACCATTGCGAAGGAAATTCAGTGGCAGACACCTTCCATAACGCGTTCTTATGAGGGGAACTTGCTCGAAAGAAACTGACCGGACACGTCCATTGCATTTTATCCCCAGCTGG
>NC_043019.1:7151851-7161851 GCF_006345805.1 Octopus sinensis | reverse complement strand
CGTCTAATATGTGGCACTTGGTGAAGAATGGAGATTGATACAGCTACTCTCACTTGCACCTCCTCTTGACAGGAAGATGTCCAGCTTTGATTTAAAAACCGCTACATCTACTTTGTGCAAGTTCTTCAGACTCTTTGGGAGAATATTAAAAAGCTGTGGGCCCTTGAAACCCATGCTGTTGCGGAAGCTGGTCCTGAAGTGTGATGGCATTGCTGGGCTCTTTGGCACTATGTAGTGTCGTCCCGTTCTAGCATTAGTGTAGCTTACAATACCAAAATTTGGCACAATTCCTTCGAGGATCTTCCAGACATATATTACTGCATACCCCTCCCGTCTTCTCTCCAGGGAGTAGAGTCTTAGCTGTTTCAACCTTTCCCAGTAGCTGACATGTTGCAAAGAGACGATCTTCTTTGTGAATCTTCTCTTGATTGCTTCAAGGTCCGCTGTTAATTTTACACTGGTTGGTGACCATAGCTCTGAGCAGTAATCCAGGCGGCTGAGGACGAATGTCCGCCAGAGGACTATCATGGTTTCCTTATCTCTGGTTCTGAATGTTCTTAGGATCCATCCAGCCAGTCGTCTGCACTTTGTCGCCATCCCGGTAATGTGCACTTGGAAAGAGGTATCATCAGTCATGTCGATACCCAGGTCCCTCACAGACTTAGGCTCTAGGATTGAAATTCCTTGTGGCACCGGTGTGTCCTGTAAGTTTTGGATGCTGGTAGCGCATGGCCTGGAATTTTTCAGCATTAAACTGCATATTATTATCCTCAGCCCATCTGTAGATTGAGTCCAACTCCTGCTGCAGGTGTGCAACATCGCTGGGGTTCTGTATTTTCTGCGAGACTTTCGTATCGTCTGCATAGCTGGCCAGAGCGGATATCCGGGCATTTGAGGGCATATCTGAGAGGGCCACTATAAAAAGCACTGGTCCCAAGACAGTGCCCTGTGGAACACCGCTCACTATTTGTGTGTTCATGGAGGTGGCTCCATTAACCACTACTGCCTGACTCCTATCTTTCAGGAAGTCATGTAACCACGCTCCAAGTTTTCCAGCTATGCCGAGTTCACGCGGTTTGTGGCATATCATACCATGATCCACCTTGTCAAAAGCTTTTGCAAAATCAAGGTAGATTACGTCCACATTTGATTTGTTGAGTAACTGCCTCAACACCCAGTCATAATGTTGCAAGAGCTAGGTCAGTTAGCTCCTACCTGGTCGAAAACCATGCTGGGTATCACTCAGCAAGTTATTTTCCTCAAAGAATGCGATTAGTTTCTTTCTGACTATCCGCTCAATGACTTTGCTGATGTGTGAAGTCAGAGAGATAGGCCTATAGTTTTTGGCATCTGCTCTACTCCCCCCTTTATGTATTGGATATATTATTCCCTCCTTCAGCTTGCTTGGTAGTTTGCCATTCGCAAGAAAGCTCTGGAAGAGAATCTTGAGGGGGTTTTCCAGGGCATGCTACACGCTTTGAAGAGGATGGCTGGGAAACCATCTGGACCAGCAGCTGAGTTTGTGTACCCTTCATCTATGGCTAGTAGGACATCTGTTTCGCTAATGTCAATACATTCTATTGTAACCGCCTTGCACGTTATAGGTGAGGCGGCAAAGAAATCCACAGGTTCGTCCACTTGTCTGTGTTCCAACGGGTGTCATTCATCATCTCACTGATCTTAGTTGGACTGTTTGTGAGGGAGCCATCCTTTTGGAGAAGGGGTCCTATCTTGTAGTGCACTGAGACTGTTTCTTTCGCGTAATGAAAGAAGGCATTTGGGTGGATAATGGTTATCGTTCAATTTCTTGTATACCACACACGAAAGCTTTCATCATATCGAGGCTATAGCCTCGATTTGGTGCCAAATTGCAACGCAGTTTTATTGAATCTGAAGCCATTTTATTTTTGAGAAGCAAAATTTTTCTCAACCAGACATAAGTATATATGCCTGTTCTCATGTAAACACTTACGGATCTGATGTCAGATACTGAAGTTTATTTATGTGTCGAACATTTGCTTTGTCGATCAGGTGCTGCAGTTTAGCATCTCTTTATGCATTACAACAGACGTGGCTTTCATATTCCACAGGCTACCTTGGATTACACGCATTTATATATGTGTACATATAAGCATAGGCTTAAATGATTGTAATATATATATATATATATATATATATATATATATATATATATATATATATATATTATATATATAATATATATATGCATATGTATGTATGTATTCAATTTTACAATAATTTATATATATATATATATATTATATTATATATATATACATATGTAAACATATATATATGTAAATATATATATATATATGTAATATATATATATATATATATATATATATATGCGTGTTTGTGTGTTTGTGTGTGTATGTGTGTAGATATATACATTGCATACGCACTTACGTACCTACATATATATGCATACACAAAAATTTTGTGCTAATTATACCTATGTATATATGGTGATAACTGCGTATGCACTCGCATGCATCGGTATAATATACACGCACATATATATGTATATATGTTCGTTCATATATACGTATGATATACATGTTTTCATTTAATATTTAACTCTGAAATACTTTCGAATAAATGACTGGCGGCTGTAGTTTAAAAAACCTGCTAGGAGAACATTGAATTATAAAATAATATTATGAAATTACATTGAATGAAAAGAAAATTATACATCATAACGGAATTATTTAAAATTCGGCTGATAAAAATTTGATCGGAAACATTCCATTTCGATTTATTAAAAGATAATTTTGGGAATAAATTCAGGCTTCCAAATTTGTTATGGAGTTAATTTTTTTAGTTTATTTCTTAACAGCTTTACCGCGTTCATTTCATTTTATTTTATCTCTTATTTTTATTGTCTGTTTTTTTTTTTTTGTTATTTGTAAGTTATTTGGCATTTTCTTTGCGGTAGGGGACTTTTAATTAAATGTTTCTGTGTCTTTCACGTTTCTGACAAGTATTCCAAGTTTTAATGAGAATATTTTTTTGCTGCAGGTTATTTATCATGAATCGGAAGCGATTGAGCTCGAGCGGTTTGTCTATCAGACGAATGCATACAGGTTTCGTGTCACGCCAACGCTATTGTAATCATGCTCCACAAAGTTGAGCGTGTCTTCATACATTAAATTTTTTTTGGTTTTTAATTAAAATATGAAGGCGAGCAGAGACACTACTCGTGATCTTTCTAGACTATCATAAACTGGTGAGATTCATTTCGTTCATTCACATCCACACATACTCCAGGCGCTCACCTGCGCAGAAAAAAGAAAGACCTTAGGATACAAAAAGCTGAAAGGCTTTGAGTGAGTACTTGAATCAGTGGTAAACGTTTTTAAAATGCATTCTGCAAGAAGATTAATCCTTGATGAGAAACCGCGAAACAGGACACTTAAACTTACGTCATTGCGAGAAACTAATTGTTATGGAAACTAGGGTCCACGATGTCGTTAATATCATGAAAGGCAATAAGCTTATACAGGAGAGGCAGACAATGTGGAATAATATGGCTATAAACCAAACTAGGCAAAGAAAGACAAGAGAAATTTCAAAAGAATTACACAAATATGTTTGAAGATGTTTAAAGACCCCGAGTTCGGGTTAAATACAAATAGAAGCTTAAAACACATTCAGGAATTGAAGAGTGTAATAATTACCATCAGAATCGATGGGTGGGGTTAGTCTGGATAGGTGTAGGTCACGTTTTAGACCGCCTCTTTCGTGTATATTAACGTGTTAAAAAAATGGCGTTGGGCAGAGAGCAGAAAGATTACACACACAAAAACACACACAAATTTATGAGGTAGACTTTGTGAAGCATTGTGAGGAATGTAAAGCCAGAACGATGCGAGAAGGTTCGAGGCAAACTGCAAGATGAAAAGAAAACCGAACCTTAGGGCATCCGTATGTGTCATCCTCGCTCTCCTGCTTCTAGTGTGTCCGTGTAGGGGCTCCCACAGGAGCACTGAGTGCAATTTCAATCCTGAATGACGGTGAGTATGTCCAGCTAATCTCAGTCTCTGGTATTTTCGAGCTAACTAGAGGGAGGCTCTCGTACAGCTCTGAGTTCTTCATCCTAAGTGTGTACTAATTATTATTCAGAGCCATCCTCAGCGTTCCCGTGTAGCACCCTCATGTAGCAGCCATAGAAATACACACACACACACACACACACCACACACACACACACATATATATATATATATATATATATTATATATATATATATATATATAGAAACAACTTGTAAGTAAGGGCTAAAGAAAATTATTTCAAAGCCAATATGCTGATAACAGATTATTAAATCGTCAATTTCCACATATAATATACTCGCTAGAGCAAAGACAGAAGAACTGAAGTCGGGCAAGCTGGCCGTTAGAATTTCTAAAAATTCGTTATCTCTATATTGAATCAATTTCGGAGTTAATCTCATAAAAAATTTATTCCTCTTCAGTAGAGCTTACGAAAGAATATAAATAAATTACTTACATGCGCCCATGGGAAAAGCCGAAGCAAAAAACATGATTACATTTAAGTACCCCAGTTATATCTAAAAATAAAAATTCTATGGTCAGCCTCAGTACAACGTGTTGACTGATACCCACTAAATGTTATAGTGGTTACCAGTCCCTATAGCGAGTTGTAATAAGTCTACTACTAATATAGGATGAAGTTATTTTTCTCTACAGAAAAAAAATTCATCAAGAAATGTGGCAACATATTAAAATACCTTTATGGTTAAAATTATAAACAACTTATAAGTAAGGGCTAAAGAAAATTACTTCAAAGCCAATATGCTGATGACAGATTATTAAATCGTCAATTTCCACATTTAATATACTCGCTAGAGCAAAGACAGAAGAACTGAAGTCGGGCAAGCGAGATAACGAATTCTAAAAATTCGTTATCTCTATATTGAATCAATTTAGGAATTAATCTCATAAAAAATTTATTCCTCTTCAGTAGAGCTTACGAAAGAATATAAATAAATTACTTACATGCGCCCATGGGAAAAGCCGAAGCAAAAAACATGATTACATTTAAGTACCCCAGTTATATCTAAAAATAAAAATTCTATGGTCAGCCTCAGTACAACGTGTTGACTGATACCCACTAAATGTATAGTGGTTACCAGTCCCTATAGCGAGTTGTAATAAGTCTACTACTATATAGGATGAAGTTATTTTTCTCTACAGAAAAAAAATTCATCAAGAAATGTGGCAACATATTAAAATACCTTTATGGTTAAAATTATAAACAACTTATAAGTAAGGGCTAAAGAAAATTACTTCAAAGCCAATATGCTGATGACAGATTATTAAATCGTCATTTCCACATTTAATATACTCGCTAGAGCAAAGACAGAAGAACTGAAGTCGGGCAAGCGAGATAACGAATTCTAAAAATTCGTTATCTCTATATTGAATCAATTTAGGAATTAATCTCATAAAAATTATTCCTCTTCAGTAGAGCTTACGAAAGAATATAAATAAATTACTTACATGCGCCCATGGGAAAAGCCGAAGCAAAAAACATGATTACATTTAAGTACCCCAGTTATATCTAAAAATAAAAATTATTTATATTTATATATATATATTTCGTTTTTGAATTTGGTTTCCAAGATTCTATATATGAGTTCTTGTGTTGAAGCAATTTTCTTTTGTCTGGGGAGAATCATTCTCTTTTAGTGCCTTATTTAACACACTCACCGGTAACATTTCCACCTATTTCTTGTTTTCTTAGTTTTTTAAAATAAAAGTAATTGCAATTTTAAAATTAATTTTTGTTTTTTTATTCAGTGGAAATTTTACCGATGAGCGTGTTAAATTATAGGGCACTAAAAGAGAATGACTCTCCCCTGATGCAATAGTATGTATATATACGCAACACGTATATACGTGTTTATATGACCTCACGAGAAAGGAAAAAAATGTACGAATATTTATGCAAGAAGTATTTAATGATCTAATAATTAAATAAAACAGCGTCGATCACACCCCTCGCTGGTTTTAGAGCTTGAGTATTTATTTAACGAATATAATTTCTTAATTCTATATAAATCCATATATGACATCCAACACACCTAAACGTGGTAAAATTATTTGCTGGGCATTTTGTACAAGATATCAAGGACTGAACCGTATCGTCATAACCTCACCTGTTTTTTTTTAACATGTAACAGATAATTACAAAAGTATCGAACTAAAACCGAAGTTCTGGCTTGAATGATCGCTTCCACAGCGTGAAGTCTGCTAATGCTATACAAGGAACAGACTTTGACGAAATGAAACATTTAAATATTCAGAACACAATCACCCGGAACAAATGCAACAAAATAATTTGTCCGGTACTCTATCACTTCTGCTAGTACATCATGATGGTGTACTGGTTTATTTTATTTCCACCACCCTTGATAAAAGCCAACGTTTAGCAATGTTATATCGAAAAACCATTTAATATTATTCTGAGAAAGTAGTATTGATTTTTTTCTCCGATTTTATCTCTCGATTTATTTTCTTTTTTGCATTTCCTGGAGACGTATTAATAGGCACTATCAGTATACAAACCTTTCTGGGTTTTACATTTTTTTCCTGCTCATGTCTTTTACTTTAGTTTATTTAATTAAATAACTGGTGATTGAAGGCGGCAACGTGGACGGGTTGTTACAGAGATAAATGAGTTTTTCGCTGTGTTTGTTGCAGCTCTGTGGAGTCTGAGTTGAAATGTCGCAGAGGTCAACATTTGCCTGTCAATATTTTAGAGTTGATAAAATAAAATATAACCAAACTGAAAATATGGATTTAGGGGAATCAGTAGAAGAATGAGCGAGGACCCTTTATTGTATTTATTACGCCCCTTCTTTCACTGACTGCAATATCTGAGACGGTTCTCATTCCAAGCTCTATCGAATCAAACACAACGAAAAAGAGAACATGATACTATAGCAGTTAACAGTTTTCAGAAAAAAACTCTTTCGAGTTTCAATGCAGATATTTATTTCTTTATTTCTTTATTGCCCACAAGGGGCTAAACACAAAGAGGACAAACAAGGACAGACAAACGGATTAAGTCGATTATATCGACCGCAGTGCGTAACTGGTACTTGATTTATCGACCCCGAAAAGATGAAAGGCAAAGTGGACCTCGGTGGAATTTGAACTCAGAACGTAACCGCAGACGAAATACGGTTACGCATTTCGCCCGGCGTGCAAACGTTTCTGCCAGTTCACCTCGTTGTTCCAATGCAGATATACGGTACTCTGTGGTTAAAAGATGCTCAATATATACAGAATCATACAAAATACAAGCACTACTTTGAAGTGCTCTAATTGTATGTGTATCCATGAGGTGTTCACAGGCGTCTCGTTGCCATTTGACCATGCTGTACTTCTGTTCTTTCTCTAAGATATTATTATATCCGTATTCTCTAATCATTCTAGCTGAATATTTTGATCTATAAATCTGGAAATTGTATCATCGAGTTTGGCGTGCTACTCTTCGTGCAATTTCGATATCATTGTTCCAAGCAGTATTATAATTAACTTCTTTCTTATTTCACTATTGAAATAGTTTTGGTTATTATTGTGGAGGCGCGTGGCTTAGTAGTTAGGGTGTCAGCATCATGATCGGAAGATTGTGGTTTCAATTCCTGGACCGGTCGACGCGTTGGGTTCTTGAGCAAAACACTTCATTTCACGTTTCTCCAGTCCACTCAGCTGGAAAAAATGAGTAACGCTGCGATAGACTGGCGTCCCGTCCAGCTGAGGAACACATACGCCATAGAAACCGGGAAACCGGGTCCATGAGCCTGGCTAGGCTTTAAAAGGGCCTATAAGATTATTTTGGTTATTATTACTTTGAAGTCTTGCGTGTCTCGTTTACAATTTTCATCTCAAAACCCATTGGTGAAACCAAAAGTTATGGGATACGACATCGCGAATGCTCCTAATGATAGGCTGAAATCAAAACTGAAGTTGTTTAGAAGCTAGCAACCTTAAAACACAACTAAACCTAAGCTCTCATAACTATCTTATATTTCTCCTCTCTGCGTATTTTTCTAACCGTTATCTTTACGATTAAGCTCTGCTTTTTCATCACGCATATTTTGCTCTCTTTAGTTTGTCGTTTAATTTCCTCTATCATATTTCCAAATCACTATACACATCCATTTCTGTTGGCATTAACAGTTCTTTCCCATCATTTTTATCTATTAACGTATTTTTCATTCGTTTTACTCATTTTTATTGTGTTATACAGCGTTGTGCTTGAGTCCACGTTACAACTTAGCCTCTTCTCGCTTTAGTTTTACTCCATATTTAATCGAATTATCGAGTGTTTTTATTTTCCTCCCTGATCCTTGTTCTCTTGCACTGTGTTCTCTTCCAAATTTGATTTGCTGTATTAGTTTTTCTTAATATTTCACGTTTTACATATTTCCTTGTCAGCAAACGTTATTTTGTTTTTCAATATCCCTTCGTGTATTTGATATATTTATGCTACACATCTGATGTGGTCCCTGAGAATTGATTTTTTGCCGTGAGTGGAACTATCTGTTTACCTATTAACATCTGAAATAATTGTTTCTGAGTTATTTCGCTTTAGCTTTACATTGTTAGATTCTGTTTCTTTATATAACTTAGTTTCGTCAATTCTCATTGACAAAAATGAGTTTCTCCGTTTAGTTGCAGATGATAGAGGTTAAAAAAAGCGCTTTAATATAATATCGCAACACACACTTTAAGTTTAGAGAGTATAGTAGTTCGCTTGAAGCATTGTATTTTGTTTGTAAAGAATAAAATGTTTCGAATGATACAACAATGCACTATAATACAAACAATGGGATATATACCTGTTGTAATTTAATCATTCATAGTTGATTATAATTAGCTTGCCGAAGCAGGAGGGATAAGCCGAGTGTAGGTTCGACGACTATTTAGCGATAGCGCAGGCCCTCTGAAATTAGGGGACAGTGTCCGGTGTGCTGGAACACCTCAGAGTTTTTGTTAATGCATTCTCTAGAACCTTCTTCAAACCTAATCTACGCCTGCTCCAATAATCGGCTGTGGTTTGGTCAGCGAATATTCTGCGACGTTCGATATTCGACCAGATGAGGTATTGTAAGTCCTACTATCTTAACGGCTTTATGCATGCGACCGGGGACCACATGTGAACTTACATTCTTAATGACACTTCAAACACGAACTCTGCTCATTGGCTGGACCCCGCTCAAAGCATTCAGGTTGAAACGCACCCTGAAGTAAGTAAAAATATCCAAGCAGATACATGGTTAGATTTAAGTAAACGTAACCACGCAGGTATATGGATCGATTTCAAATGATGTAATATTGCATAAGATTTTCTTCTGTGAAAACTTAATTGGCTTAGACAAGTGCTAAAAAGGAATGGTATGTAACACATTTTAGTTATTTTATAGCATGAGATCAACTCGTGAAGTGATAAAAATATACATATTAAATACATTGAATAATTCATTTATCAGCTTAGAATTTACTCAGATTTTAGTAAGCGTCGTTTTTGCCCCTACTCATCCAGAGTGGTTATAAAAATGCTTAATATGTAGTGGGATTGTTTTAATGGATTGTTTCCTTCCAGCAACAATTTGCGGTTGTTTGTACCGTTTATAAAAATCAATATCGAAAAAGAAAGTAAGAGAGAATTTGAAATCGAGATCGAGAGAGGGAGAATCTGTACTGCTGAGTCAGTAAATTGTTGATCTAAAATTCTCGGCAGTATTTAGTTCATCGTTGTATACTTCCCGGTTGCAGTGCAACTAGAAGAACAAAAAGAAACGAAAGAAATATAAAAATTGAGAATAAAAAAAAAAAGATTTGAAGTAGGAAATCGGATGTACAAAGAAATTCAAAGGAAAGGAAGAACAGGAAAAATAGAGAAAGGGAGAAAGGGAGAGAGAAGAGAGAGAAGGATAGATATA
>NC_043019.1:7139351-7144351 GCF_006345805.1 Octopus sinensis | reverse complement strand
TTGAATAAATAAATAAATAAAACATTACAAAAGCCTTAGATAATGCACCACATCTATTTTGAATGCCTTTGATGAAATGTTTCCACCGTGTCTTCAGCGGCGAATGTGTGGAGTGTGTGCACGAAGTATAGAGACTCTGAGATATACCTGCAATCAGATAAATGGAGAAGCAGGTACAAATGCAGGAATCCGTACACACGCGAATGCATGTATGCATAAACATATGAGTGCATGTATGTATGTATGTATGTATGTATGTATGTATGTATGTATGTATGTATGTATGTATGTATGTATGTGTATATATATATATATATATATACGTATATATATATATATAAATATATGTGTGTATATATAAGTAGGTATATAAATGTATATGTATATAAAGATATATATATATATATATATAATATATATATATATATATATCTATATATAGAGAGAGAGAGAGAGAGAGATAGATAGATAGATAGATAGATAGATAGATAGATAGATAGATAGATAGATAGATAGATAGATAGATAGATAGATAAATAGTTGCATATATTTGTACGTGAAATGAAGTTGATGTGGCTTACAGTCGCAGGTTTTGTTGTGTGATTAAGTAGCTTGCTTACCAAAGACATTCTTCGGGTTCAGTCTCACTGCATGGCATCTTCAGCAAGTGTCTTCTACTATAGCCTCGGGTCGACCAAGGCCTTGTGAGTGGATTTCGTAGACGGAAACTGAAAAAATTCCGTCGTATATATAATATATATATATATATATCTATATATATATATATATATATATATATATGTATGTATATATATATATATATGTGTGTGGTGTGTGTCTGCGTGTCTATTTGTGTGCGTGTGTGTGTGTGCGTATCTCTGTATACGCATCTTGATCTAAAGTAGTTAGCAAAACATCTTTCGCCCCGAGTTTTTTCCTCTGTCTTCCCTTCTCGGGATATTTCCTTCTCCTATGTTTCCGACGAAGAGCTCCGCTCGAAACGTTAAACCCTCCTTCTTCCCTGCTTTCCTGAGCGTCCAATAATACTTTATTTGTTCCACGTCCAAGTGTTCTTGTGTGTTTTGTGTTTTCTTGTTTGGATTAACTATATATATATATATATATATATATTATATATATATATATATTCTTTCTTTATTCTAATACAATTCCTCTGTCTTAAACCCAATATACCTTAGCCCATCCCTTACATCAATTTACTTTCTCTACGAACCCATTTTTTGTTCTGTTTTATCAACAAGTATTTGCTCAATTTTACATGTGTTTGCCTCTCTAATTGATAAAAGATAATATTGAAACCTTTTCCTCATTCCCTAAACAGACAGGCACATAAGAGTATGACGGGCATATAACAACATGACAGCCAAAACTCAAGAGTTTTAGCGACAGGCGAACCTCTATGTATAGATGTACCTGATGAAACTTGGACTGGAAAATTGCTACAGCATAACATGTTGATTGAAGGATGGATCGAAACGAACGTTATACAAAATAACGATTACTACTAAACCCATCTTCAGGTTTATTGTTATTATTATTATTTTATTCTTTTGCTTGTTTCAGTCATTTGACTGCGGCCATGCTGGAGCACCGCCTTTAGTCTAACAAATCGACCCCAGGTTTATTCTTTGTATTACTTATTCTATCGGTAACAAGCCAGAATCGGTTGGGGGTGGGGGACAAACACACACACACACACCCATATATTTATATATATTCGACGGGTTTCTTTCAGTTTCCATCCACCAAATCCGCTCTCAAGGCTATGCTGGGCGCGAGGATATAGTAGAAGACATTTGCCCAAGGTACCACATACTATGACTGAACCCGCAACCATGTGATAGGGAAACAAGCTACATACCACACAGCCACACTTGAGCCTTATATATATATTTTTATATATGTGTGTGTGTGTATACATATGTGTGCGCGCGCGTGTATTCTATATTTACATATAACTGTAAGTACATTGTAAAATATACTAGCCATCTCAATATGGCTAACCACTAAGTGTGGGTGTTACTGTAGCTTTTAGCCCCAGGAGATCATCGTCTGCAGGTGGCTTTAGGCACACTTTCTGTGCCCTTATAGTGTTTGCAAAGGTGATTACCGTACGTTGACAAGAGGCAAATACCTCGAAATTGCAGTCCGTGTGTATCCCTTAGGTTTACGAGAGAGGGATGACCTCCCTTTGAAAATATCATAAGTGCACAGAAAGTGTGCCTAAAGCCAGCTGGAGACGATGATCTCCTGGGGCTAAAAGCTACAGTAACACCCACCCTTAGTGGTTAGCCATATTGAGATGGCTAGTATACTTTACGTTGTAAGTACATTAATATTTCACAATTGATTTATTTATTTCTCTTCGATGTCATCTTAGAATCAACATCTTGCTCTCACATTGGAATTCTTACACAAAACCTGTATCTATAGAAATACGTGCCCATGTATGAAAGTGGGTTTCTATGCGTATAATTACAATTTTTGTTGTCATTATTACATTATTTGTAATTATTTCATTTCATATTACTGCTTCTTCTTTTTTCAATTAAGCGAAGTATGTTGAGAGAGATCAAATTTCTTTTTCTTTATGCGCAAGTGTCATGATTAAGTGGATTGAATTCAGTGTATCGTTGTGCAGATGACGTCTGTTGAGGTAGAAACGTGTTTAACTATCGCATCAATCATTCTTGTTTCCAGAAAAGAACAGTGACCATTTCTCTTTAAGGGTGTAATTAATATGAAACATTTAATATTATATCTCCGTGTCCATTCAGCGTTAGTGAATTAACACTAGGCTCTTATTTATCTTTCCAAGTCGCGTTGACAATCTCGTTATCTGGTAATTAATCTGGTATGGCATTTAGTATAGCCTTCAATATCTTGATTATTGATATATATCTCATTGACCACTTTGAATTATTACTCTGTATTATACAGCCACACACGTGCACACTTATACACGCACATATACACACACACAGACGTGTATGTGTATATATATATATATATA
Organism: Octopus sinensis; assembly: GCF_006345805.1. Classification (NCBI taxonomy): domain Eukaryota; kingdom Metazoa; phylum Mollusca; class Cephalopoda; order Octopoda; family Octopodidae; genus Octopus; species Octopus sinensis. Next base: position 7,141,317 of record NC_043019.1, on the reverse strand, counting down.
TATATATATATATATATATATATATATATAGATATAAACAATATCTATGTATGCACAAATGCATATATACATTAATATATATATTATATATATATATATATATATATACATAGATACATATATATATATGCCTAAATACATATATACATATATATGCATAGAGATAGAGCGGAGAGTGAGTGAATGTGAGTGTGAGAGAAACAGAGACAGCCAGGCAGACAGACAGACAGACGTACAAACAGACAGATTGACAGACAGACAGACACCATATATTCGAAGCGTTCTCAGTTGTGAAAAGCAGATTAGCTTGGACAAAATCTCCTTCAAATACACAAAAATAGAAATGGAGATATTGAAGTTTTAATAATCCGGCTCCGACCAGATCATTTCCAGATCGATAATGGAATAACTAATGCGCAGAATAGAGTACCATCATTACACTATTATCTGCATTTATGCCAAATCTCTACAGACCATGTCATCGAAGACCAGGCTTGAGACAATACAGCAATGAAACCCGCGGCTTCGTTCCATAAAGATATTCGTGGACCACAAGGATTCACTAAATACATTAAAGGGTCTTTTTATTGTTCATACCGATTCAAATGGGACTCGTCAATTGCTTACAAGATCGGACGAAGACAATTTTCATTAATGCAGTAGCGATTCCAAAAGAAATATTTTACAAAAATGCATTCCAATTTTACGAATACTGGGATGATCATATAAAAAGAGAAAATAAAAATTGCACTCCGTCGATTACTACGACGATAGTTCCAGCTGATTCGATCAATGGAATCGTCTGATCGTGAAATTAAAGCGCTTGTGGCTGGGTACCCAACAGGGATGCGTACCCATAGGGAGATTCAGCGTGATATAGACTGTGAGAAGGTTACCCCTTTGTAATAAAATAACTACTCATTTTGCTATCTTAGTGGGCTAGACCAATGTGAAATAAAGTGTCTTTCTCAAAAACACAACTAGTTGCCCAGAATCGAGCACACGATCTTACGATTGTGAGCCGTATATCCTATCCAATAATCTATGTGCCTTCTCTGCGATGATCATATAAGATGCGCAACATACACTAAAATCTGAAATAAATATAAAAAAAAGTATGCAATATGATTTAGTACCTACCTTATAGCAAGACACATCCTGAGAGTTAAGTGCATTTCAAACTAGCAAGCATCTCTTGGAAACATTAACTAGACTTCGCAAATTCATCATTCATGTTAAATAACTCCAGGAATTGCTATAGCAGAAGAACTACATCTCTAACAATTCATTCATACACAGAATGTTTTAAGAAGTTTTAAAATAGGATATTTCGTTTGTGAATTTGGTTTGCAAGAGTCTTTATATGAGTTCGTGTGTTGAAGCATATTCTATTGTGTCTGGGGAGAGTCATTTTCGTTTTGTGCCTTATTATGTAACACACTCACCGATAAAATTTCCACGTTTCTTTAATGTTTCTTATTTATTTCTTTTTTATTTTTATATAAGAAAACCGTGGAAATTTTACCAGTGAGTGTGTTACATAATAAGGCACAGAAAGAAAATGACTCTCCCCAGACACATTAAAATAGAATAACTTGGCTGAAAAGACCAAACTAGAGAAACAGCTATCATTAAAAACATATGAAATATGAACGCCAGACTTTTTGTATTATGTATTCTGTTATTTATAAGTAACATTGTTCTATGAGAGCTTCCAATTTTGAAACTGTCTCCATAAATTTGATAGTAATTTAGAAGACTTTTTCTTGGAGGGTGACAGAAACATTGTACATCGTTTTTATACATTTCAGACAGTGAGACAACAGTATCGAGTGTATGTTCTTCGCTTGAGATTCGTTGCCCTGCATCAAATTTCACAAACTAAAACGATGTTCTACATTATTGACTTGTTTATTTCAATATCTATGCAGATGTAATTAAGAATCAGCCTTGGTTTTCCAGTCAA
>NC_043019.1:7126851-7129351 GCF_006345805.1 Octopus sinensis | reverse complement strand
TCTGTCTTCATTCCTTTCTGTAGAAGTGCATAAGCTCGAATCGTCGAAGACCACACTTTGTTCATGTAGTGTCAAACTATTACACTATATTTGTTGTTCTCTAATCTGTCTTTTGCTTGTTACTGTTTATTACATTCTGAAAGATATACGTACTTAATTACATGCATATATTCATCCACATACATAACACACTCACGTAATACACACACACACACACACACGCACAAACACACACACACATACAAACACACACATATACTCGTATGTATCAGTGGACAAGATCTATAGGTTAGAGTGCTGCATTCGCTATCACGTTATCATGATTTCAATTCCTAACCGTGTAGTGCCCGGGTAGTGTATTGCGCTCTTTAACAAAACACTTCAGGCTGCTCTGTGATCATTTCGACACCTGACGCGCACCTGTTCAGAGAACGTCGATTTTACGGAGAGAGTGTGGCACAAGCATTTAATCATTCTAAACAAGTCATTTCAGCACGTCGTTCGGCAAAAGTTGAGCACCTATTCGTCGTCTTCGACAGGAGAGTGTGTTTGTGTTATGGTGTGTGTCTGTGTGTTTTCACTCATATTATATATAAATTAATACATAAATATATAAATAAATAACTGCGTTCTATCTGTATATGTAAGTCTCGTGACTATAGAAGATAAGGTACAAAGATTGTAGAGCTGATGACGCCAACAGAGACAGGAATATGCGTCCGTAGCTGCCTTTGTATCCTCAGAAAACGAGGTTTCTCGTCGTACCAGAGTCTGAGAACTCCTGATTCTTGAACAGAATTCCGTTTCAATATGGCGTTGGCCTCTTTTGCCAGTTGCCAATTACGATCTTTCTTCAAGAGACGAGATAATTCTCATGAATTATGCATATTTTTTATGACTTTGATATACCTGTTATACAGCACATAAGTCTGATTACATTAAGCCATGTATTTTAGTTATTTTCTTTCTTAAAATATGGACATACACAAGTATGTGTGGATGACACATACGCATACAATATATATATATATCGTAATGTAATAATGAGTGTAGTGTTTTTTGTATTTGTATATATATATATATACGTTTTTTCCAAAACCACGCAGAGGGGAGTAGGAGAAAGAGTAGTATGAGTGAAGGGAGAGGAGAGAGAAAATAGTAATTCAGTGAAGGAGAAGTAGTGAGCGTAATGGGCATGACTGAGACGGTGTGAGAGAAAGTAATTTCAATATGAGAGAGGACGTGGGAAAGAGCGCGTCCGCTATCTTCTACCACAATAATAGTCTTGCGTTTTCCTCTGTCGCAACATAGGAATGACAATGAAAGGGTGATAGATGAATAAGGAAGGAGGCGGGGAAATCAGCGTTTCAACTTTGTGTGAGTATATGTGAGTGCATGTAGAAAGCGTTGTGAATGTGTGTGTGTGTGTGTGTCTCTCTCTCCTCTCTCTGTATGTGTGTAGTTTAAAGATCCAATATATGCTGAATCAACAAAAAAGGGCTCCATCCGGTAAGAGTTAAATATATACTTACATGATGAAGTGAACTACCAATAGTTTCATGCATTCAGATACATGAAGTGGCATATTATTTATAAGATACGTCATGTCACCTAATGCATAAATATATATACATGTACGTATGTATGGATGTATCTATGTGTATGTATGTATATATGTACGTACGTATGTATGTTGTATGTATGTGTGTATGTATGTATGTATGTATGTATGTATGTATGTATGTATGTATGTATGTATGTATGTTGGGATGGATGTATAATGCACGGATTGAAAAAGCTAATCTCATCATGAATTTTAAATGAAACACTTCTCTGTTTCTTTCAATCTATCACCCCTCTTTCGCTCTCTCTCTCTCTCTCTCTCTCTCTTTCTCTCTTTCTCTACACAATCATGATTTCCTATATTTTTCTTATCTTTCATTTTCACAAAATATTTCTTAATACATTTTAGTTTTCTATCATGAAATATTATCGCTTAAATAATTAATAAATGCTTATTTAAATAGCAGTGATGGTTTCAACGAAATCAAAATGGCTGCTGTGTACAAATATTAAATGATTTTCTTGTTTTTGTTGAAAACAGACATTATCCTTTTTATATTTGAATAATAAAAGCAACACAAATTTAATATATATATATATATATATCATATAATATATATATATATATATATATATATATATGTATGTATAATCCACCTCATCCCAGTAAATTGAAATGGACTTCACTAACAAAAATGTAAAACACAGCAGTCCTATGTCAAGAAGATTCTCTCCCTTGTCGAAGAGGCGCACAAACAATGAAACAGTAATATGCAATGCTACGGAAAATGCTAATCGAAGCGATCAAAAGTTACGTTTGGTTATTAAGGAGTGTTTGTCAAAAGAGCCTGTGGGTAAATATTGAGTTACATAAGTAAAAAAAAATATGGCATGTACAGCATATGAAGGAAGTTCGGTAGAATTACTCTTCTGCTTA
>NC_043019.1:7116851-7121851 GCF_006345805.1 Octopus sinensis | reverse complement strand
ACTAGCCGTTGCCAGCGGCCCCACCACGATGAGGAGGAGTTGGACTAGTTTGTGTCTGATCCACCTCGTTTTTCTCTATTTCCTTTTCTCCTTTTTTTCTTTTCCTTTCTGTGTACTCAGTACATAAATTTAGTTTCAGACATAACACTATTAAACCAACCGTACATCCTTAAGTAGTAATGAAAAAGAAGGTTTCCAACATTCAATCGATTTCCTTCGTGTCTATTTACATACACAACACTCGCGACGCATATATAAGCATACATACGCCGAAACATACGAACGGACATACGCATACACACACAAACATACACAAATACAAATATTCAACAAAATTTCATAGACCAAAGATTCATAATTTTTCTACGAGGTCAATCTGCCTGTTGGACACGGCCGCTAAATCTACAATATTGAAAAACATTCGGCCTTCAAAAAGTGTACATTTGAATGACCACATTCCAAAGAGCAACCTTAGTATAAGGAATTTTCAGACAAGTCATTGCGTTATCATAGATTTTCTTCACGGGGATGCTCTTAGAACAAATTAATAATTCTTAAAATAAACGCATAAAACCTAAGGAAATAAAACTCGATAAATTTCTCATAACACCCTGCAATTATTTCCCTATCCATCTAGCTTCTGTCTACCCCAAAATAAACATTACAGTTCTCACACTGACATATCTCCAACAATCTATAGAAAACAAACAACAATATGGCGCCCGATACTAAAGAAGGATGGATATAATGTTAAATGCTTACAGATATTGTGCAATATAATAAGTGCGTGTATGTGTGCATGCATATGTAAGTATGTATTATATGCGTATTAACAAACAGACAATCATTTCTTGAGAGATATTATGTATTATATTTAAATACACAAACACTATATATATATATTCAAACATACATCAAGTATATTAACATATATATATGTATATATATATATGTATATATATGCATTGATAATATATATATATGTATAACAATATATGTATGTGTATACGTGTATGTATATCAACAAAAATCTTTCTCTCTCTCTCACACACCACACACACTGAAAATTTTGCGATTTGTTTATCTATTTAAGTATACCGATGAAATTTTTAATGACAGCTATTAAACGAAAGTGAAACCAATGAATTGAGAATTATCATTAAGATTTTTAATTTATATCCAAGGATTGGTGGAATGTTGGGAATACGGTAAAATTGAGAGAAAAACTGCTATTTATCTTTTTTTAATCAGCTTCGGGAAGCAAAATGGCCGGTGATTGTATTTAGCTCGTATTTACGCGCGTTAATTGTAAATTATATGTGTGCAAGTTACGTATGAAATATATGAAGTGTATATACACATATATACATATATGTAGATGTAAATATGTGTGTGAGTATGTGCATATATATATAAGTGTATACGTATGTATTTATGTATATATATATATATATATCTTTGTATGTGTTTGCTTGTGCGTGTGTGTGTGTGTGTATGAATAACTCTGTGTGAGTTTATATATCTATATGTATGTCATTTTTATGATTGTGCATACGTGTACCTGTTTGTGTATGTATAGTACGTTTGATTATTGCAATTTCCATAGTATATATATATATATGTGTGTGTGTGTGTGTGTATGCATATATACGCACACAGATACAAATCTATCAAACTCCTAAGTCCTCATGTCTGGTTACATAAAAGATTTGTGTAATTTTCATATATACATGTATAAATATATACATAATCGTGTATAATATATATGTATATATATATATACATTTATATGCGTGTCTATATGTGTGGTGTATGTGTGTGTGATGTGAGTGCGCTTGTGTTTACATATATATGCATATATGTATATATATATATATATATATATATATATTCTATATATATATCTATATATATATATATATATATATATATATACACAGTTTCACATTCACATTGTTATTGAACATGAGAGCGCAACACGTAGAAAATATAACTGTTTTAATGAATACAACCATATAATTTTATGCATACAAATTAGTGTCTGTGGATAATATTTTGTACACGGATATTCATCTGCCTACAAGTACGTTTGTATAGAGTATGTGAGAATATGCTGGTATTTCTTTCTTTTATACTCTAGGCACAAGACTCGAAATTTTGGGGGAGGCGTCAAGTCGATTAGATGGACCCCAGTATGCAACTGGTACTTTTTTATCGACCTCGAAGGGATGAAACTCAAAGTCGACCTCGGTAAAACTCAGAACGTAACGGCAGACGAAATACCTATCTCTTTACTACCCACAAGGTGCTAAACACAGAGAGGACAAACAAGAACAGACAAGTGGATTAAGTCGATTATATCGACCCCAGTGCGTAACTGGTAGTTATTTAATCGTCCCCGAAAGGATGAAAGGCAAAGTTACGCACTGGGATCGATATAATCGAACTTAATCCGTTTGTCTGTTCCGGTTTGTCTCCTCTGTGTGCAGCCCCTCGCGGGTAGCAAAGAGATAGGTATTTCGCCCGTCGCTGCGTTCTGAGTACAAATTTCGCAGAGGTCACCTTTGCTTTTCATACTTTCGGAGTCGATAAATCAAGTACCAGTGAAGCACTGGAGTTGATATAAACGACTAGACCCCTTCCTCAAAATTTCAGGCCTTGTGCCTACATTAGAAAGAATTATTATTAATGATAAAATCAAGGTGGTGTGCTGGGAGAAACATAAGCAATCTAGACAATATGCTTCACGTTATTTAGTCCGATTGTCGGTTCTAAGTTCAGCGTCGTTGAGGTCGATTTTGCATTTCATTGTTTGGATGAAATAGACATCTCGTGATGGTTGTAGTCAATGTAATCCAGTTAGCCCTCACTCTGAAACTGCAGGCGATAACCCTTTCTAGCAAAGAGAGAAGGCCGGAAATGTTGAGGGGGGAAGGAGGATAGTCGATTACATCTACCCCAGTACTCATCTGGTACTTATTTAATTGATGCTGAAAGGGATGAAGGGCAAACATCGACCTTCTCGGAATTTGAACTCAGGACGGACGAAATGCCACTCAGCATTTTGCCTGGCGTGCTAAAGATTCTGCCAACTTGTTGCGTTTAGACCATCATTAAGAATTAAATTTAATTGTTACTAATTATGTATCAAGACCAGTACTTTTAATGAGAGAGTCATATTTTTTTTTTTATTATGGATAATATTATTTGATTGGACATCTATGATTTGGCCAAACTGTTGTGGATACCATTGTAGTCAATTTTTAAAAAAATAGTATATTTAATAGATATTGTATCTGAAATGGAATTGGTCAACACACACACACGCAAACTCAGATACACACGCATATATGTATTTATTATATTATATATCTATATATATATATATATATATATATATATATATATCATCACAATCAAGGAACGGCCATAATAGGCCATTCACCCACTAGAAATAACAGCCAAAGCTTCAACCGCAAAATAACATTAATTCCGCAAACCAGAGAAAATTAAAAAAACATTTACCCTGTAATTTCTTATACGATGCACCGTTTCATCTATTGTTTAATGGTAAACTAACCTGATTAATTAAATCAAGCCAATCTACCATAGGCCGATAGATTCGTCAGTAAGAAACAGCCAGATCGGAACAGATATTTTCACGAGGCACTTCTATCCCTGCCTCGGCAATTCTGACCTAAAATTTTCAAATCATCGCACTCGCGCCAAATTTATCGGCAGCAAATAAATATAAGCCGCCGATTCCATTACGGAATTAACCAGAAAATTCATAATTAATCAATAATAGGGTGGCAAATAATTTTGTAGAATTTTTTTGCCACCAGCGGCCTAGTGGGAAAAAATTAAATAGTCATGGACCATTTATAAGTTCAACATCACAATCAAGAACGGCCATAATAGGCCATTCACCCACTAGAAATAACAGCCAAAGCTTCAACAACCGCAAAATAACATTAATTCCGCAAACCAGGAGAAAATTAAAAAAACATTTACCCTGTAATTTCTTATACGATGCACCGTTTCATCTATTGGTTAATGGTAAACTAACCTGATTAATTAAATCAAGCCAATCTTCCATAGGCCGATAGATTCGTCAGTAAGAAACAGCCAGATCGGAACAGATATTTTCACGAGGCACTTCTATCCCTGCCTCGGCAATATCTGACCTAAAATTTTATATATATATATATAATATATATATATATATATAATATATATATATATATATATATATATATATATATATATATATATATGTATATATATATATATATATAGATATATATATACACATATATACATACACACACACACACATACACATATATATATATATATTGTGTATGTAAGTATGTATGCATGTGTGAAGAGCGTGTCGCCCGCGAGAGATATTGTGATATGAGAAAGCAATTATTTCTCTATTGTCAAATGTACGTAAAATAATTGTCCATCTGTATATCTATGTACCAATAAATACAAAACACACACACAAACCGACACACACACACACACACACACATACACAGACACACATAGAGACACACACACACACACATAAAGTAACAAGTGAAATTTTTCCTGTTTGGCTTTATATTTTGTATATCTGCTTTCTTTTCTTTGCATATATGCATATATATATATATATATATATATATATATATATGACTATGCAGAAATAATTGCATTTTCATAGCAGATAGCTTTAAGCGATCGACCACGCTCTTCCAACACACACACAAACATACATACACACGCATACAAGCACATAGAGCGCGCGCCCACATAGGCATGGAGCGTAAAATCTATATTGCCAACGAGAAAATAATAGAGAGAATAATTGTGGAATGCACGACATTGAAATGATTTAGTTAAATCAATAATGAGACGACACGACAGAACGCAACGAAGGGGAGACATTAACTAAACAATAAAATCGACAAATTTATCCGAAACGACAACAAGAGAGGAAGTTGCGACAC
>NC_043019.1:7038846-7109251 GCF_006345805.1 Octopus sinensis | reverse complement strand
GACGACTATATCTAGCATACAGGCTATCTACTGTTAGTGGTCAGTCCTCTAAATTTTGTATATATATAAATATAAACATACATGCAAACATACACACATTTACCCGCACACGCATACGCAGACACACGCACGTGCACACACAACTGTGAAGATAGGGATATATACACGAAGTGGTGCCGCGATATCGGTGAATTTAATGGTGACTATTATAAGGAAATCCGTTTCACGTATCGTCTGGGAGATGGTGACGGCGTTGGTTTGGTGGTGGTAGTGGTGATGGTGGTGGTGGTGGTGGTGGCGCTGATGGTCGCCGCCGTCGTTGTGGAAGGTTTGGCGAAGTTGTATGTTGGCTGTAGCAATGCTGGCGGCGGTGGCTGTGGCGGCGCTGGGGCTGTAGTTCGGTGTTGGTGTTGCCCATGAGGGCTTTCTGGCTGCAGTGATGCTGGTGATGAAGATGGGGTGGGTGGGGCTGAGGTGGCGGTAGCGATCTGTTGACATTTCAACCTTAACATTCCTCTATTATCAGTTATCGTTTTACTCGTTTTATCTCAGCAGACTGAGGCCATGCTGGGGCACCGCCTTGAAGAATTTTCAATCGAAAGGGTCGACCCCACCCGCCACAACTCATTTGCTTTGATTTTCTTTGTTTTTGTTTTTAAAACCTGCTACTTATTCTATTGGGTATTTACCCGAACCGCCAAGTCACCAGAGCTGGTGGTTACACACATCTCCTATGTCATTACCAAAATCCACTACCACCACCATTTTCCTCACTGCTACCGCTACCACCAAAACAACCAACAATAGCAACAACAACAATAACAACATGCTACAACAAACTAACACAGATAACTGTACATTATCTCTACTTGTGCTAGAACTAGCAGCCAAATCACTCTTAAATCTGAACCTACCCTGAATTTTGTTTCAATAATAATAATAATAATTAATAATAATAATAATAATAATAATGATAATAATAATAATTTTCTATTTTCGGCACAAGGTCTGACATTTGCGGGAGGGGACCAGTCGATTACATCGACCACAGTGTATCAGTGGTACTTAATTTATCGACCCCGAAAAGGATGAACGGCAAAGTCGACCTTAGGGGAATTTGAGCTCTGTACGTGATGACGGACGACATGCTTCTAAGCAATTTTGTCCGGGATTTTGCCCCAAGGATTATACCGGCTCATCGACTTCAAGAAAACGACAATACACAGGGTGAAGCAGTCGCTGGCTTCTCGGTACATAGGAATCGGACAGAATGGGCATGGCTAGAGTGTCTTATTTGGTTCAAATGTTTCACGTGAACATGACTGATTAAAAGAAAAAGGGGGTCGTCACTACTACTACTACTACTACTACTACTACTACTACTACTACTATTACTAGCGTCCTGTTGTTCCCAGGGAAGGGGTGTGAAATGTCTTGTTGGTAGTGTCTGTATCGGAAGTGAACCTTTTCGCGATTTCTGAGGGAGTCCAGACAAGGAATTCTTGCCGCCTTTCTCACTGCATTCCCTTTCGGATTTAGATGACCCCTTCCCGATCCCATTTCTTCTTCGATTTCCAGCCACCACCACCCAATGGCACCACCCAATATTCTACGTTGCCCGACATTCAAAAATCCACCACCGTTCCTTACTTCCCGGCAGATGGCACTACTGTCTGGCGCAGCTATTTGTTATTTAGTCACACTCACGCGTCTTGTTGTTGTTGCTGTTGTTGTTTGATGGTGGTGGTGGTGGTGGTGGTGGTCATCTATCTCTTCTTCTGCTCTTTCTTCTTCTTCTTCTTCTTCTTCTTCTTCTTCTTCTCTTCTTCTTCTTCTTCTTCTCCTCCTCCTTCGCTGTCGTCAGCGTCGTCATCATCATAATCATCATCACTAACGGCAACATTGTTGCCATCTATCTGTCTATCTATCTCACAGTCTTTTTATCTATCTATCTATCTATCTATCTATCTATCTATCTATCTATCTATCTATCTTTTATGTATATATATATATCTATATATATGTGCCTATCTATCTATCCATCTCTCTCTCTCTATCTATATATCTATCTATCTATCTATCTATCTCTCTATCTATCTGTCTATCTAACTGTGTATCTATCTATCTATGTACCTATATCTCTCCCTCCTCTCTCTCTCTCTCTCTATCTATCTCTCTATCTATCTATCTAACTGTGCATCTATACATCTATCTACCTATCTCTCTCTCTATCTATCTATCTCTCTATCTATCTATCTCTCTATCTATATATGTATGTTTGTATGTGTGTGTGTATGTGTGTGTGTGTGCGGACGCTCGTGCGTCCGAGGTTGTGTGAATGTATTTATGCATATGTGTACGCGCCTCACCACCCGTCCATCCACCCGTCCATCCATCAATGTATCTACATGTCTGTCTGTCTGTCTGTCAAGTCTCTCGCAGACTTGCACCAAAGCAATTCGCGACTACTACCGTCTGCTGCTGCGACGGCACCGCGTTCTGCTGGCTTTTAAACCGAAAGTCACTCTCCCTCTCTCACTCTCTCTTACTATCTCCCTGACTCCCACCACTCCCACTCTCACTACTAACTCTTACTCTTTCTCTCTCTTTCTCTCACTGCCATTTCTTACTCTTTCTCTTTCTCTCTCTCTCTCTCTCCACTTACATCTCTGTCTAACTCCACCTCTCTCTCTCTCTCTCTCTCTCTAGTTACCATAACGACAAAAAGAAACAACAGCAGCAACAGTGCCAGCAGCAGCAGCAGTAGTGGCAGTAGCACCAGCAGCAGCAACCGCAGCAGCCGATACCGAGTCATCAGCAGCAGCCGACACTAGCAGGAGCAACAGCAGCCGCAGCAGCAGCAACAGCAGCGCTAACAACATAATACAAGACCGACATCAGCAGCAGCAGCAGCTATCGTAGCAGCAGCAGCAGCAGTCGTAGCAGCAGCAGGAGCAGGAGCAGGCGCAGCAGCAGCAGTAGCTGCTGCAATAGGCAGCTTGTGTGTCGGTGGCAGCTGCAAAACCACCAGAGTTGCCCTAAACAAAAAACAACAACAAAAACAAAAAGAGGAAGAAGAAAAGGAAGGAAAAAAGAAAGAAAGAGTGAGAGAGAGAGAGAGAGAGAGGAAGAGAAAGAAGGAGGAAAATAAGAAGGAAAAATAACAACAACAAAACAAGGCAAAAACATCGACGTAGATTTCTTCGTTGCGTTTTCGCTGTGTTTTTCTTCTTCTTCGAGCAACGTGGTTTTTGGACAGCGTAGCAGATTGGTAAAAGGCGAGGCCTAAGAAGAAGAAGAGAAGAAGAAGAAGAAGGAAAAGAAGGAGAAGAAGAAGGAGTGCTCACACGACGAGAAAGACGACCACCACTCACACAACCACTACCATCACTACCACCACCACCACTGTTACTACTACGGATATCACCATTTCTGTTATTACTATCACAACCATCGCCGCGCGAACATAACACACGACCAACCAGACAGACCAGCCAACAAGCCAAGAATCAACAGCATTATCGTAAACGTCTACCACCACCACCACTACTACTACTACTACTACTACTACTAATACTACTACAGCGGGAACAACCCAGTTTAGGAAATGCTTTAGGAATAACTGTAACAACAACAACAACAACAACAACAACAAGGAGAACAAGAAGAACAACAACAGCAACAGCAACTGCAGCGGAGGCGGAGGCGGAGGCGAAGGAGGTGCAGGTGGAGGCGGAGGTGGCGGCGGCGACGGCGGGCGTGACAGCAGCAGTTGTGTCGGCGGCAGCGGCGGCGGCGTCGGCGGCGGCGACGGCGGCGGTGGTGTCGTCGCCGTCGTCGAAGTCGGCAGGGAAAAAGGTGGGGGGCGCATCGTTTATTAAACAAAATCAAACCACGAAATAACTAACACACACGATCGACACCGAGAAGCGGGCGGAACGAAAACAACATCAAATGTTATCGACGACAACAACAACAATAAGAAGAAGAAGAAGAATATGAAGAATTAGAAGAAATATAAGAGAATACGCGGAGCACCGAGGACGGTGGCGCAAAGGTTGTGGCCGTTTTAAGGAGGACGTTGTGCACAATTTAACTTTGTTTATTATTATTATTATTATTATTATTTATTTTTGCTTTACTGTTTACGAAGCCCTCGCTGAGAGTGTTACCCTGAGGAGAAAAGATTTTTAAAAAATAATTTGAAAAAAAAAAGAGGGGTCAAAACCCTGTGATTTGCATTCATCTGGTGGTTTTTTACTGTGGTGTGGTCTGACATGATATGATATGCTGTTCGGGGTATATATGGTGAAGGGTGGTGTGTTGGCCAGTTAGGGGGTCTGGCAGGGTAAAGTTTTTTAATTTTTTTTTTTTTTTTTTGGAAAATCTCACCCAACATGATCATAGCCACAACGCTGTCGGTGAAGAATTATTTTTGGTTTCTCGTGCTAGCCATCACTATCAATGTGGTTGGTCTGTTGATGGCTTATATCTATGCAGTCTACGATGCTAAGACCTATCGAACGAAAAGTGCCTTTTTCAACGGTCACCCAGCCGCTGCCTCTGCTGCAGCCGTCGCCGCCTCTGCTGTCTATTCTGATGCTCCGGAGCCATCCCTTTTCGGAATATACAACCCGGCCGAAAAAATAGCCCAGGTAGTTCGTTCTGTGATGAACTTTCGCTCAGCCGGATCATCATCATCGTCGTCCTCGTCGGGTGACGATAATACGGACGGCAGCGACAATTCGGACGACCTCTACGATTTCCGAAACGCCACATATAGGAACACTTATGTGACAATCAACGGCCCCGGCCGCTTAGGCAACAAAATGTTCCAATACGCGGCCCTCTTGGCCGTTTCTCGTCATTACGGCTACAGACCTTTTGTGCCGTCAAACAACGTATTAACCGAAGTGTTTAAAGTCCGCCACGACACGTTGGTCGACATTAGCAACGATGATCGCTTCGGCGAACACAAACCGGGTGAGTTTGATACAAGTTTGTTCGAGAAACTGTCTGCGGATAAAAACTGGACTTTAACAGGCTATTATCAATCTTGGAAATATTTTACAAACATAACGAAAATCGTTAAAAGGGAGTTTACATTTAGGGACGAAATACTTAAGGAAGCTTTCAAAGTGCTTAAAAAATTTGGACTTGGTAAAAAGACGTTAATTGGAGTACACATTCGGCGAGGCGATATGCTTGCGCAAAAGCTACGTGGTTACAACGTAGCGGACGAACATTATGTGAACAAAGCGTTGAATTTCTACCGCAAAACCGTACCTAGCCCTGTTTTTCTTATTAGCAGTGACGATATGAACTGGTCACGGAATTTCATACAAGAATCCTACGATGTGAACTTCGTGGGCGGAAATAGTCTCGGCGTGGATTTAGCGATACTAGCTAACTGTCAGCACAGTGTGATCACATCCGGCTCGTACGGATGGTGGGCAGCGTGGCTAGCAGGTGGAGACACCGTATATTTCAGCAATTACCCGCGCCGAAACTCATGGTTGAGTTCGGTTTACAATAGAAACGATTATTACCCAGAATGGTGGATAGGCATGGAATGAGGAAACGGTGGATAACAACAAAATTTACATATATAAAAAAGTAAGATATATAAATATATATATACATGCATACATGCACATGCAGGCACCCATGACCATATTAAACACACATATGTCTGTAAATATACACGCATACATACATATACGTTTATACATACATATATCAATACACACCCACATGTAAGTATATATATATATACATACATGTACATGAACATACAGGTATAAATACGTTATACACACGCATGCAAAAGAGGGGCCACTTTTACAATATTTACAATTCTCCCTACCGCTACTACTGCTACTACTACTACTACCACTATTACTACTTCTACTACTTGTTACTGGCCATTCTTATAGTAATAATTCTAATAATAATGATAATAATAACGCCTAGCAGTTCACAATCAAATCTCTGTTTGCTTGTCTATCTATCTATCTATCTATCTATCTATCTATCTATCTATCTATCTATCTATCTATCTATCTATCTATCTATCTATCTATCTATCTATCTATCTATCTACATACATATATGTGTTTTTGTGTGTGCGTGTGTGTGTGTATGTGAGTGTGTGTATACATATATAGATATATAGATCGCTAGACGGTTTCTCTCTCTTTCTCTCTCTCTCACTCTTGTTCCTTCGTTCGCCTGTTATCCTGACTAATCCAACAGTTGGATGCAAAATTTCCTTATTCCCATCCCAAAATTCGTAATTCAAAAATCGTGGAAAACACCACATAAACAACATTAATATTAAAATAATTGTCCCTGTTAATACTCACATTATTATTATTATTATTATTATTATTATTATTATTATTATTATTATTATTATTATGAAGAGTGTTGTTATCGTTATTACGGGCTGTGCGTGTATGCAGAATCAATCACACGTTGATATTCCAAGATGCGTTTGTTATTATTATTTTATTATTATTATTATTATTATTATTATTATTATTATTATTATTATTATTATTATTATTGTTGTTGTTGTTGTTACGCTGGTGAGCTGGCAGACGGGTCGGATAAAAGGCATAGTAGCATTTTCTCCCGGTTATTTACGTTCTGTTATGAGTTCAAATAACGCCATCCATCCATTCGTTCGGTCGTTCGGGGTGGATAAATAAAGTACCAGTCAAACACTGGTGAGAGGTGGGGGGTCGGGTGGGTTGGGAGGCGGTCAGTGCAATCGTCTCGAGCCCTCCCTCTCCCCCACCCAACCGGTGCCCTTGTTTCCTCAGAATTTACTGGCCTGGTGCCAACATTTTCTTTTTAAACAATAATTGTTAATAATAAGAAAATATTTGGCGAGTCATGCAAACGCATACACACACACACACACACACACATACACACACACACACACACACACACACACACGCACACATACACACACACACTCTCTCTCTCTCTCACATATACACACACATCCTCACACTCTCTTACACTTACCACATAAACAATTGGCTCTCTGCCCCTGTAAGAATCACTATCTTCATCATCGTCGTCATCATCCATCATCATCATCATCATCATCATCATCATCATCATCCTCATCATCATCATCAACATCTTCTTCACCACCGTCCTTCTCATTCTGTTCTATCTGATTCAAATATCATCGTGAGTCGTCGTCATCATCATCATAATCATCACCATCACCATCATCAGCATCGTCATCATCGTCATCATTGTCATCATCGCCGTCGTAGTCGTGGTCATCGCTATTATTATCATTTTCTTCATCACCACCTCTTCCACCTCGCTCTTCTCCGACTGCTGCTCCTTCACCTCTTCCTTCTTGTTATCATCATCATCATCATCATCATCATCATCGTTGTTATCATTTGTAGCAGTCCCCCTCTCTCTCTCTCTCTCTCTCTCTCTCTCTCTCTCTCTCTCTCTCTCTGTGTCTCTCTCTCTCTCTCGCAATAATGACAACGACTGCGCTGTGTCACCGTCGGAATACTGACACGGTTTCGATTTCCGGTTTCGTCGCCTCACATTGTTGGGAATCTCATCAAAGCTGAACACTCTCAATTCCAACACAGTCTTACTCACCTCAACCCACTCCATTACCGCCCACCACTTCTTACTATGCGCATCTGGTTGCTTTTTAGGTTTGCTTGTTTGCCTATTTTTTTTTTTTATCCCAAGCAAGCAATCACAGGCACCGTTTACGGAACGTTTACTCATCATCGTCGCAATCATTCATCATCATCATCATCATCATCATCATCATCATCATCATCATCACAGCAATCGTAAGTCATCGTCATCGTCGCCGCCGCCGTGTTTGACTCCCCACCCCCACCCATCGTCGACCTGATTGGCTTCGTCACCTTCGCCAACATCATTATCTTCTCTCTCTCTCTCTCTTTCTCTCTCTCTCTCTCTCTCTCTCTCTCTCCTCTCTCTCTCTTTCTCTCTCTCTCTCTCTCTCATCTCCTCTTCTCTCTCTCTCTCTCTCTCTCACACTCTCTTCTCTCTCTCTCTCTCTCTCTCTCTCTCTCTCCCTCGTCATCGTCATCTTCATTGTCAGCGTCGTTGTGACCTCATTATCCTCTGGTAAGATTCGATCGAGGGATGTTGACTAAATGCCTTGTTGTATTTGCTTGTATATCTTTCTTTCTTTCTTTCTTTCTTTCTTTCTTTCTTTCTTTCTTTCTTTCTCTCTATATTTCTTCATTTCTTTCTTTCGTTCTTTCTGTCTTTCTTTCCCTCTTTCAAATACCGAGTTCAATTGTTGGCAAGGCAAACTCTGACCTTCGCCCTCCCTGGGGCTCAGGAGTCGATAAATAAAACGCTAGCCAAGTATTGGTACCGATTTAACCTACTAAAACATATCCCCCCACCACCACCCCTTTCTAATTTCAGGCCTTTTGCCCATATTACACACATAAACCTAAAAACATCATTTCTTACACGCCATGGTTGTCGATTTTGAATAGAGTGTTTGTTGTTTTATCATTTCTTAATGATAACGACGACGATGATGATGATGATGATGATGATGATGTTAATGATGATGATTGTGGTGGTGGTTGTGGTGGTGGTGGTGACGGGGATGATGAGTTCGGATATGATGGAAGTTGTGATGATGACGTGATGACGATAATGACGATAGTGATGATGATGATGATGATGATGATGATGATGATGATGATGATGATGATGATGATGATGTTGATGATGATGAAGAGTAGAAAAAAAAAGGGGGGTAGAAGAATGTTGTCTATGACCCCTTATTTATCTATCTATTTGCTTTTTGAAGGGGTCAGCATTTCCATTTAATGCGTTTTTAATGATCGACAACATCACTCACTTGTCAAAACAGCAGCTCTCCCTCCCAATAATAATAATAATACTAATAATAATAAATAATAATAATAATAATAGTAATTATAATAATTCAATCTGTCATTAGCCACGAGGGCTCGATAAAACAACACTACATGTCATGCGACAACATAAAAATAAAAAAAGGACGGTATAATGTGTTTTAGAGCGTGTAAACAATATATATTACAACAGCAAATAATAATAATAATAATAATAATAATAATAATAATAATAATAATAATAATAATAATAATAATAAATAATAATAATAAGTGCATCAGTAACTACTATTCCTAAAAATTTGAACAGCTGGATAGAGGAATTAGGTATAAAACCTAGTTTAGAACAGTTCAGGAAATGGTATTATAGAAGCAGCTATGGTACTTAAGGAAGGATTTTGGCACTTAAGCTTAATTGTTGGAGCCCGGTGTTAGGAATCCTTCTCTCCGAACAGTCTAATCTGTCGTGTGTAAATGAAATAATGATAATAATAGTTTATTTATTAAAAAACTAAGGCGAAGTAACAAATGTGTGTCACGGATTCTGATAGTCTGGAGTCAGGCGAAAATTCTTTCCGGTATTCGTCACAATAACTTCTAAATTCTCTGTTCAAAATCCTGTTAGCCTTTCAACTTTATTCTTTTTTTCTTTTTTATGTGGTTAAATATGACATTGATGATAAAATCATACTAAATGCTCCGTCGGCATCGACGATCATCGCTGTTAGAGACACGATAAACGAACATGAAAAGTCTCTGCTTGACACGTGTAGCGTTAATGTTAACCTCAAGTAGAATGTCAGAGAAGTCGATATAGTAACGAGGCTAGCTCCACGAAATATAGACATCGCTTTGTATATATTATTGTGCTACGTGTGTGTGTATGTGTGTACGCGTATATATATATATATATATATATATATATATATATATATATATATATATATATACATGAATATAGACACACGCATATAAGTTTTTTTTTTTACTTGAGGGGTAGCATTTGTGGTTGGTCTTTCACAGAGAGCCGTGCTCTAAACATAGTTCTCAGTCCAAATTATTTTCACTCAATACTGGACGTGTGAGGACCTTTGAATCACACACAGTCCATTGATGGGTTTCACGCAGTTTCCACTTACCATATCTTATTCATGCTATAGCAAAAATAACATAAATAGCCCGTATGTTACCCAGTAAGTTCAAACTCTAGGTAACAGAGTTGGAAAACAAAGCCACTTAACTTCTTTTACCAAATTCCTATCAACGAAAGAGAAACAAAATAATAATAATAACCCTTTCTTTTAAAGACATGAGGCACGAAATTGTTGAGCGGAAGGTAAGTCGATTACATCGACCCTAGTACGCAACTGGTACTTAATTTATCGACCCAAAACGATGAAAAGTAAAGTCGAACTTGGCGGAATTTGAACTCAGATCGTAGCGGCATTTCGTCTGGCGTGCTAACAATTCTGCCAGCTCGCCGCTTTGATAAGAATAAGGGAAAGAAGAATATTATTATTGGCCACAAGGGTCGAACACATAAAAGAATGGATAAATACAGAATCATGGGACAAGTGGGACCTAACACAAAACACGTGCACAGCATCATATAATAATAGCAATAACAACAGCAAAATCAAAACGAGAAACTCCTCAAAAGTGAGTAGTTCTACTCAGAGGTAACTAAGGAACTCCACACTTCCTTGTCACCTCAATCGCCAAGGGCATTCCAGGCAGCACCCCACTCCTCATCATCTCCGCCGGCTTAGTTATAATAATGCATAAGCATTTTTGCAAATCGACAGGGTTCCCAGTGACGCAGCATGAGTATGTGCCATCAGGAGAATCCCTTGAGCTGCCCTCACTTGTGAGGTCCTACAAAAATGACAAACATTGCATAGTGATTCCCGGTAAAAGTGCCGCCCCTTTTGCACCCTCCATAGCTATGCTACTGTTAAACTCTACAGAGTTTGAAAGAACAAATATATATAAATAGGCGCAGGCGTGACTGTGTAGTAAGTACTTGCTTACCAACCACATGGTTCCGGGTTCATTCTCACTGCGTGACACCTTGGACAATTGTCTTCTACTATAGCCTCGGGATGACGAAAGCCTTGTGAGCGGATTTGGTAGAAGAAAGCTGAAGGAAGCCCGTCGTGTATATGTATATAATATATATATATATGTGTGTGTGTGTTGTGTGTGTGTGTGTTGTGTGTCTGTATATGTGTGTCTCTGTTTGTACCCCCACCATCGCTTGACAACCGATGGTGGTGTGTTTACGTCCCCATAACTTAGCAGTTCAGCAAAAGAGACCGATAGAATAAGTACTAGGCTTACAAAGAATAAGTCCTGGGGCCGATTTGCTCGACTAAAGGCAGTGCTTCAGCTTGGCCGCAGTCAAATGACTGAAACAAGTAACATATATAGCTTTAATAACGAAACGCTTAGGCCATGTGCTCCTACGCGAAGTCAGTTTCATAATTGAGGGGGAAATGAAGACAACGACCTCACACCGGCGTTTGGTTTCCATACCTGATAAATAATAACGCCTGATCTTCAACTTCATGAAAGCTTATACAATATTCACTTAGGAAAATATTATGTGTCAGCATTACTCTGTTCTCTCTCTCTCTCTCTCTATCTTTCTCTCTCCTTCCTCTCTTTCCCTCTTTCTCTCTCGCTATCTATCTATCTATCTATCTATCTATCTATCTATCTATCTATATAAGAATAAAGAGGGCGGCGAGCTGGCAGAATCGTTAACACGCTGGGCGAAATGCGTAGCCGTATTTCCTCTGCCGTTACGTTCTGAGTTCAAATTCCGCCGAGGTCGACTCTGCCTTTCATCTTTTCGGGGTCGATAAATTAAGTACCAGTTACGCAGTGGGGTCAACGTAATCGACTTAATCCGTTTGTCTGTCCTTTGTTTTCCCCCTCTGTGCTTAGCCCCTTGTGGGTAGTAAAGAAATATATATAAGAATAAAGAAATATATATATATATATATATCAATTTATCTATCTATCTCGCTATATTGTCGCAAGATCTAACAGCCAAACGCACTACTACTATTACCACTACTACTATGACTACTGCAGCATCAGCAGCACTCACAGCAACACGAAAACAATACGAACTACTTAAGGAGGTAACACAATATGACCCGTCATGAACGAGATTGTTATCACCACGTGTTTGGTTCAATTCCCAGTGCGGAAGTCCTTTTAAACATCGACTCTAATTTCAAAAAAAAAACTCCAGCTGCAACGACAATAGCAATAATAATAACAATAATAATAATGATAATGTTCATGAAAATTATTATATTTATTTCATTAATCTGCTACAAGGATCTGCTAGTTTCATTTCGCAAAAACGCTACGTAAAGGAATAAATAAGCGAAATGAAAGAAAGGAACAAAATCGTTACACAATGAACAATACAATAACATATATTACAGGCATAGAAGCACACACACACACACACACACACACACACACACACACACACACACACACACACACACACACACACACACACATACACATACGTATACATACTCATGTCTGTCTGTCTCTAGCTATATATATATATATATATGGCGGTGGCCCAGCATGGTCACAGCTCGTGAGCTGAAACTAGAAAAAATAAAAATAATAAAAATAAAAATATATATATATATATATTATATACGCACACGTATATATACGTACTCAGTTACACATATGTACTTATACATATGGGTGTGTGTGTTTGCATGTATGCACACACACAGATGTATATGTATATTATGTAACTGTACGTATATATACGTAAGCATTTGTGTATTTCTGTACGTGCGTGTGTGTGTGCGCACACACACACACACACATATATATATATATATATATATATATATATATATATATATATATATATATATATATATATATATATATATATCAGATAGACAGACACACAGACAGACAGATAGTTAGTTAAACAGACAGATAGATAGATGAATAGATTGATAGATAGATAGATAGATAGATAGATAGATAGATAGATAGATAGATAGATAGATAGATAGATAGATACATAGATGCATACATAGATTTGTTGCTTGGTTGATAAGTGAGAGAGAGAGAGAGACATACAGACAGACAGACAGACAGACAAAC
Source organism: Octopus sinensis (assembly GCF_006345805.1). Taxonomy (NCBI): domain Eukaryota; kingdom Metazoa; phylum Mollusca; class Cephalopoda; order Octopoda; family Octopodidae; genus Octopus; species Octopus sinensis. Next base: position 7,096,163 of record NC_043019.1, on the reverse strand, counting down.
ACACACACAGAAATTTACAGTGAACTAGAGAGAGAAAGAGAGAGAGAGACAGATAGACAGAGAACGAGAGAGAGTGAGAGAGACGGGGAAATTGAACGAAGAGACACTTGAACCACTTTGCGTTCTTAAAATACTTAAGGACACTACAAAACCTCCCACAGCCATTTAGGACCGAATATTGTAATGTTATTCATAGGGGGTTTCTATGCCCCACATCCACACTCCCCAAGGTCACCAATACAGGCGTCGAAGCAGGCAAAAATAATCACCCTCACAGCATCGTAATGGTTTTATGTACAGTAAATAGAAACACGGTTCTTGTCTGTATAAATTAACCGTGATTCCTAGCGTTGAGAGGCCACGTGGTTGAACGGTTAAACTCGTGTGCAAATAGTAATTCCTTTGATTGTTCTTGGATTCAAATTCCACAAATGATTGAAAATTGACTGAGTCCTTAAGCAAGACATTTAACGTCTTATCCACACTAACATTTGGTTGTAAGTTCACTTCGCAACTAATTTTGACCCGAAATCCGTCTGACTGAATGCTACGTTGGGCGAGTATCTCTGTGTTTATCCCCCACCACCACTCGTAAACCGGTGTTGTTTTGGTTTTGTTACAACTGTTTATTTACGTTCGCGTACCATAGCGTCTAAGTCAAGAGCCCTCAACTGGCACTTGGGGGTGAGGTCTAAATCAGGGGCTCTCATATTTCTCTCGGTGTTCCATATCAGACTTTCTTGTTAAAATTCATGTGTTATAAATTTCTTATACAATCCCTAAGAATATTTAATAAAGAAAACACTGTAGGATGTTTTTTATCCAATAGAGTAAACCAGGAATGAAAGGGGCCCATAGGCAAAAAATGGTTGAGAACCACTGACCTAAATAGAAAATAGATAACAAAGTTAAACGAAAAATCAGTAGTGAGGTTTTTTTTTTTACTAAACCCTTCAGAGCTGTGCCCCAACTGGCCACACACCAAGACGAAAACGCAGTCTTGATTCCACCAAAGGGTTGCCAATAAATATTTGGTGGATGGGATTTGCGCAAACGGGGTCCTGTCGTTTTGACGGATCATTAGTGTTTTGTATATTGTTTCTTTTTTTTTTCGTGTGGGCCAGACATTGCTCTGTCATCATAATTTAACCTCACCGCCATGTTTATTTTAAGCACGTGTAGGTCTCACATCTAAAAATACAACGCTTTTCTTCCTACTGCCAAACACGTAGGACCTCAAAACGCCCTGGATTAAAATGAAAACTCACAGAGAACCGGAAACCTGATACAGTTTCCTTCCTTGTTGAAAAATATACTTAGAATTCTAGCATTCTTGGGAATGGCCTTCGGAATGGCAGTCAACCACCCACAGTACACCATTCTATACAGCATATATACGCTCAACATATATACACAGACAACCAAACGCATACACTCTCATATACATACATACATACATACATACATACATACATACATACATACATACATACATACATACACACACGCAGAAACCCAATATAACCGGTTGATGATGCATATTCAGCGACCGGATGCGGACATATGCGATCCCATTACGGGATGCATGCACGCCACTACTTACCATCTCAAGTCTTTCTTGAAATCGGAAAATTTCACATTTGTTAAAGAAATTCCTTTGTTTTTTTTTTTTATTCTTTTATAATCATTTTTGTGTTTCTGAAGACACATTATTACTTTCGTTCTGTGTTAATTTTTATGTTTCGTTAAAAATTTTCCGTTGGGTATTTGTTGTACATATAAAACCCAGTGAGTGTGTGTGTGTGTGGTGTGTGCGTGTGTATACGTGTGAATGTGTGTGTTTTGGGGGAGAATGAGAGTACGAGGGAATGGGGCGTCTATATGGTGCCAAACTTCTACTAAGAAAACACTAGTGTAGGCGATTTAACGCTCACCTTCAGCATTTTATTTCTCCCACATGTGCTAGCATGAGCGCCAAGAATATACCTAGAGCTTGTGTTTGGGAAATAGTAGGGTGCACTACCAACCATATGATCACAACTAGACTGAACCAAATCAGGGCCCTCTTGGGTGTGGCTTGGTCAGCACGAATCCTACAAAATTAATATCTGAGATCTTAATAGTACTGAACCTAAAATGGGATCATGTTGGTAAAGACTGGCAAATTGTTAAGCTTTGGCTCTGCTCAGTTACGGCGCATCTGGGCCTTAACAAGAAGAGTTACAACAACAAAACAAAAACAACAGCTGTTGATTTTCGTTATAAGATTGATCCTCCACCAGATTCGAAGATGAACCTTTAATTTGTTCGATCATATGGATTCCTACTCGAGGAATTTGCGTGTAAGTTACTGACCGTTCCACAAACACATAATGCTGCAACACTCTCAGAATGTATGACCGAGGAGAATCGGTGAATTACATGTTGAATTCAAAGAGTCAGTGAGTGAGAGAAGGAGAGAGAGAGAGAGAGAATTGGTCCTTATACTTTATTTATCGACTTTACCCTAGATAATGAGAGCAAATTTGACATGAGCAAGATTAGAACTGTGACTACAAAAAGCCGGAGTAAAGATCAGACGAAATGCTATCTGGCGCTAACGATTTAGTCCACTGGTCAAATCTGATTATACACACACATACACACACACACCACACACACATATACATACATATATATGTATAATATATATATATGTATATTATATATATATATATATATATAATATATAATATATATATATATATATATATATATATAGACAGACAGACCGATAGATAGATAGACAGATAGATAGTTGTGAGTGAGCGCGGTGTGTGTTTGACTTAGTGGTTAAGGTATTCGGGTCACGTTCTTAAGGTCGTGAGTCCGGTTCCGGTGGCACGTTTTGTCCTTAAGGAAGTTTCTTTATTGCGCGTTGGCCCAGTCCACTCGGCTGACAAAAATGCAGTATACTTGTATTTCAAATGGCCAGCCTTCTCACATAATATCTCAAAGCTGAATTTCACAAGGCGCTAAGTGTATGCGCGTCTGTGGAGTACTCAACCACCTGCACGTTAATTACACCAGCAGGTTCTTGCGTTGATCTTATGAGCTGGAACGCTTGTCGACGTAACCGACGGAGGACCAGGCGATGTATTTATATCAATCAATATAACTACCACACTCTCCATCTGTCGGTTTCAACCTTGCCACAAAAGCTTTTGGACTCGATAAAAGAAAGAGACTGTGAACAACTCAGTTCGATGTAATTGACTGTAAAACGCTTTCTAAAACTGCTGGGCTTTTTGTCATGATTTTAAAAAAATTGCTGTTGTTGAAAGTGTGGAAAGGGGTTCAGGAATATGATTCTGTCAGGGTCAGCAAAGTGTCGGGGGAAAAAGAACGGGCGTTACTTAACTCAGACATTTTACCTTCCGCGTTCAGACCTGGTCGAGGTTAGTTTTAGATTGAATTTTCTTGGCGAATGAATTGCTGAAATAAAGTAACAGTTAGATACTAGTGGTTGATTTATTACATAATTTCTCTCTGTAAAATGAAGCGTGGCCTTGTGTGTGAGTTAAACACTCAAGTCAACATTGGCCGAAGGCACTCCACCTGTGAGCAGCATTTCATATATATATATATATATAATATATATATATATATATATATATATATATATATATATACAGATAGATAGCCAGATAGACAGATAGATTGATCGATCGACAGATAGAAAAAAAATATATATATATAGATATATAGATAGATATATAGATCATCGGGTAAGGCATAATCTTTTTTATTATTGTTTAAAAGACGTTAGTTTCTGTTTCCAGTGACATATGATTTTGGACATTTGTAAGTCAAGCTACTTACCTCTAACGTTATTATTATTATTATTCGATGTCGACTTTGCCTATCCTTTGGGGGTCGATAAATTAAGTACCAGTGAAATACTGTGGTCGATGTAAACTACTAGTTCCCTCCACCAAAATTTCAGGCCTTGTGCCTATAATAGAAAGGATTGTTTTTATTATTATTATTATCATTATTATTATTATGAAGTTAGGGAGCTGATAGAAACGTTAGCGCGTCGAACAACATATTTAGCGCCATTTTTCCGGCTTCTTTACGTTATTTGTTCAAATCTGCTGAGATCAAATTTGCTGCTCAACCTCTTACGGATCGATAAATTAAACTTTTAATTGATTAATCACCTTCCCCGTAAAAATTGCTGGCATTGTGCCAACATTTCAAGCCATTATTTATTTATTTGTTCGTTTGTTTTATTATCCTTGTTGTTGATGTTATTATTATTATTCCTCATGTTGTTGTTGTTGGCTGTGGTGAGTTAAAGAAGAAAAAAATGTATGTTTACATTTTTGTAAATCGTTGTTGCTGATATTGTTTTTTTTGTTATTGTTATTTCTATGTTTTACTCCAGATATTTTTTTTTTTTGTATCTTCGTTTTGATATTTCTTCAATATTTTCGGACTTTTTTTATTCCTTGACATATTTTTTCACACATTTTGTTATAGTTGTTAAGTAAATTTTTTTGGCATATTTATTTATTATAATCGTACGACAAACACACACGAACTTTCTCCTACCATTCCATTGTTTTTTCGCCCCATTCCCCGCCGCTTCAAAAATATGTGATATAACTATGAAATGAAAGCAAATAAAAACCATGATAATGGAAAATTTAAACACCACGGCAAGAGAAAAAACAACAACTACAAGATGCTAATATACAAAAAAGCATACAAGCAAACAAAACACACACACACAAACACATACACACAGATATATAAACACACACATGCGCTCACAGAAGGATTTAAATACATACGTACAAAAGAGACAATGTTTTTCACAAAGTTATCGAAAATGAAAAGAAGTTTTATCAAGTAATCATAAACATTTGTAAAAGACTTGGGAAAGAGAAAAAGAAAGAAAGAATAAGAGAGATTGACAAAGTGTGAAAGAGGTGAAAGCGGGGGAGAGAGAGAGAGAGAGTGAGTGAGTGATTGAGAGAGAAATGTGAGTGCAAAAGAGGATACTACGGAAAGAAATAGAAAAAGCTCGGAAGAAGAAAGAAAGATTAAGAGGAAAAAAAGAGACTGTTATAATATATTTTACAATAAAATTTTTAAAAAATCAAAATTCAAAATGGTGGAAAGCAGCGTGTTTTACAATAGTGAAATGTGCTGTTAATATAAGACCGCCATTTTGGAAAAGAAAAAGAAGATACATTTTCATACAGACATGCATAAAATTATTAACACGAACACATTAAATGCGGCACATCTACATACAAACATACACATATACATACACACATACATGCATGCATACATACGTACGTACATACATAAATATATATATATATATATGCATGTATATATTATGTATATATATATTTGTATGATGTATGTATGTAGGTATATATATGCATATATACACACACACAGACACACACACACATATATACATGTACAGATATATATTCATCAGAGCCTGAGGCGTAATTATAAACTGACTCGAACTGTGACTCTATGCCGTGACTCTATACAGTGACTCTATACCGCCATGAATCATACCAACCCAGTCACAGACATGAAACAAATGTATACATAGTGTAAATACCTACATGTTTACATCGAAATTTCAATGTCAAGAGCCTCTGAAAAAACGAAAGGAGTTTAAAAATTCTAAAAGGCAAAAGAACAAAAAACGAAAGAATATATCCACTCGCACGAACACGCTCAAAGAATGTAATACAGCCATGCAACAACATAATATACAAGCGAATATACAAAAAATACACAAAGAATATACAAAGACTTTTTTCTGTTTGAGTAACAGACACTGTTGATTGTGTTTATCACATAAAAAATCGAAAAATTATAAACAATTAAGAGATTATTTAATTATATATATATATATAAATATAAAAGAATGAGATAATTGTACAAAATAAAGGCGAGGTAAGTTTTACAAAATTATCGTGTTTCTGACTTATGTATTCTCATCCATGCATATGTTATTTTATTTTGTGTATATGTTATGTCATTTATTACATAATTTATTATATATTTTGTAATACAGGTCTTACGTATAACTATCTACCCGTCCATCTATAACTTTCTCTTTACCCACGTGTCTGAATAACTATGTATGGTTCTGTTCTTCAGCCGCACGCGTTGCAACCAGTTGGCTTCTCCTTCAGTCCCTCCGCGCAGCAAATTGCTCAAATCTTATAGCCTCACATTGACTGGTGCCTCATTAATCAATTTGGGGAACGGTATATGTGTAGAAACCAGTCGTGTTTGTGTATGTATGCATGTACGTACGTATGTGTGTATATATATATATATATGTATATATATATATATATATAATATATATATATATACACAAATATATACATATATATACATGTATACACGCACGCACATACACACACATATATGTGTGAGTGTGTGTATACATGTATGCATATATATACATATCTCCCGCTCTCTCTCTCTCTCTCTTTCCATCTCTCTCGTTATGTCTCTCTCTCTCTTACTCTCTCTCTCTATATATATATATATATAATATATATGCATATATACATACGTATACGTACATACCTATATGTATACGCATATACATATGCATATGTGGGCACAGGACGTCATAAAGCGTAAACAACAAAATGTATGGAGTTCAAGGAAATGGAAAGTAGGTATATACAGTACAGCTCAAAAGGAGTGACACGTCACGGACATTGTGCACGGTCTTCGTATCTCTAGATACGCCAGAATACAGAATACGTGCGGCGCATAGGTAAATGGAGCGCATAAATTATATTCAGTATGCATTCATTATCTACAGAATCTCGCTAAATTTCGTTCAGCATAAAAAAAAAACCAGTTACGTGATCAAATTTCGCCGCTGTGATTCCTCAGTATGACTGGGTAATGTCGAGAAATGCTAATCTTCCGAATCGTGCACGTTGTATAAAGCGTTAACACGTACACAGTTTTATGCTTCTTTTAAATAACAGATGAAAGTGTTCTCTCCCGAGTTATATATATTTGTAAAGTGGAGGCGTAATGGCCCAGTGGTTAGGGCAGCGGACTCGCGGTCGTAGGATCGCGGTTTCGATTCCCAGACCGGGCGTTGTGAGTGTGTATTGAGCGAAAACACCTAAAGCTCCACGAGGCTCCAGCAGGGGATGGTGGTGGTCCCTGCTGTACTCTTTCACCACAACTTTCTCTCACTCTTACTTCCTGTTTCTGTTGTACCTGTATTTCAAAGGGCCGGCCTTGTCACTCTCTGTGTCACGCTGAATATCCCCGAGAACTACGTTAAGGGTACACGTGTCTGTGGAGTGCTCAGCCACTTACACGTTAATTTCACGAGCAGGCTGTTCCGTTGATCGAATCAACCGGAACCCTCGTCGTCGTAACCGACGGAGTGCTTCCGTATATTTGTAAAGCTGGTTTCCCGATTTCCATGACGGATATATTTCCTACCTGGACGGGACGCCGGTCCGTCGCAAGATAACTCGCTATTGTCAGTTGAGTGGACTGGAGCAACGTGAAATGAAGAGTTTTGCTCAAGAATACAACGCCTCGCCCAGTCCATGATTCGAAAACACAATCTTACGATCATGATTCTAACACCCTACACACTAATCCATGCACCTCCACTATAAAGACTTTGATAAAAAAAAGTGTGTGTGTCTGCGAGTGTGACATTGCATTGTAACCAAAAGTCAAATTAACATCACGTATGTTTCTATTGAATTACTCAACAGTTGATATATATTTCTTTACTACCCACAAGGGACTAAACACAAAGGGGACAGACAAACGGATTAAGTCGATTACATCGACCGCAGTGCGTAACTGGTACTTAATTTATCGACCCCGAAAGGATGAAAGGCAAAGTCGACCTCGACGGAATTTGAACTCAGAACGCAGCGGCAGACGAAATACCTATTTCTTTACTACCCACAAGGGGCTAAACACAGAGGGGACAAACAAGGACAGACACACAGATTAAGTCGACTACATCGACTCCAGTGCGTAACTGGTACTTATTTAATCGACCCCGAAAGGATGAAAGGCAAAGTCGACCTCGGCGGAATTTGAACTCACAACGTAACGGCAGACGAAATACCGCTTGGCATTTCGCCCGGCGTGCTAACGATTCTGCCAGCTCGCCGCCCTTCAACAGTTGATACCATTTATCCAAACATTCTCAGAGCGTCCTTTTTGCAAAATATTTTCTGGAAGCGCTATTTGCCTTTCAATGTACAATAATATCGATATTATAACGACTTGAATGAAAGTATTAAGAAGTGATATAGTCTCCACATGTAAAAGGTAACGGAACACAATTAAACTCAGGTCATAGCCGTAGTTTGATCCTATGTGTAACAAACAGACGCATATTCACACACACGCGCGCGCGCGCATAGACAGATACATATGGTCACTCACACATATATATAATGAAGGCACATGGCTAAGTGATTAAAACGTCGGTTTCACAATCCTGAGGTAGTAAGTTCGATTCCGAGCCCAGGTTGTGTGTATTGATCCTGAACAAGACACGTTATTTCACATTGCCCCAGTTCACTCAGCGGTAGAAATGAGCTGCGACGTCACTGGTACCAAGCTGTATCGGCCCCTTTGCCTTTCTCTTAGATAACATCGGTGATGCAGAGATGGGACGATGGTGTTCATGGGTGACTGCTGGTGTTTCCTAAACAACCTTGCCCTGACTTGTGCCTCGGGGAAGAACCCTCTAGGTGCAATCCCTTGGTCAGTCATGACCGAATGAAATCTTTACTTTTTCATATACACACACAGGCACACATCTTTATTTCTCTCTCTCCTTCTTTATATATATATATATAAATATATATATATATATGTATATATATGTATATATATATATATATATATATATTCTGATGTCATTGCAGCCTTCTTAATATATCACATTACTCTACCACCGGTATTCGTGCACCACCTTGTTTCATATTTATGTGCTGACTCTGGTATGTATAAATATATAATATATATATATTCACATACGACCATGTAACGACATTTGCACTTTTCTGCAGACCATCTTTTCCTACATGTTTTACCTTTACACTAAACTTTTACCTCAATCCGACGAAGAGCCATGCTCGAAACGTCAATTCTATATTTCTATCTGAAACATTCACAGAGCATTAATTACATTTATGCAACAATGGCTGGGTCGAATATTCTTGTGTTATTTTGTCCTTTTTTCCTTCGTGTTCTTACCAGTTTCCCTCTCCCCTCTCTCTCTCTCTCTTTCTCTTTCTCTCTCTTTTTCTTTCTCTCTCTCTCCTCTCTCTCTTTCTTTTCTCTCTCTCTCTCTCTCTCTCTCTCTATATATATATATATATATATATATCCTTTGAATACGGTAAAGAGGAAATTTGAATCGGTTTGCGGTTTCGTTCAATCTAGCTTTTAGGCCATTGCGCCTAAACAAAGCAAAATGGAAATAAATATGCCGTCCGGTTGCATCTTAAATGCTATTTGACATGTAATCGCAGCGTGTGTACTTTATGCAATTAATATTCATACGTTCGGCAATCTGCTGATCTGTTCACTCCACCAAAATATCGTTTGAACAGAATCGTTGTTCTGAAAATATAATTCCTGTTTATTTTAGACATGAATGACTTCGCTCACTTTTGTTGATTTCGAATTCCATTATACATAAATAACATTCGTGTGCATGTGTGTTCCTGTGTTCGTATGTCTACATGTGTGTGTGGCTTTTTATTTCATATTTAACCCTTTACTTTAGTCATTAGACAACAGCCAAACTGGGGCACAGCGTAGAAGAGAGTTTTGTCGAAGGAATCGATCCTTCTAATTTTTTTTTCACGCCTGCTACTTATTTGATGTTGCAATTTTCTCGAACAGCTAATTCCCTGGGTCGTAAACAAAGCAGTAACGGTTGTGAAGCAGTGGCAGGGAACTACCACAGACACAAAGACATACACACGCATACACACACGCACGCACAAACACACGCATACACAGAAACACGCACATGCACACACATATATATATAACATGACAGGCTTCTTTCAGTTTCCGTCTCCCAAATCCCCTCATGAGGCTCTGGTTGGATGGAGGTTATTGCAGAATATCCTTGCCTAAGTTGCCACGCAGTGGGATTGAACCCGGAACCATGTGGTTGGGAAGCAAAGCTTTTACAACACCGCCATGTCGGTATGTGTGTGTGTGGTGTGTGTGTGTGTGTGTGTGTGTGTTTGTGTTTCTTTGTCATGTTTGCTCCGCACAACCGTCTTGGACAAGTGTTGGTTTGTTTACGTCCCTTCCACATTGCGTTTTACCAAAAGCGACCGATGGCATAAAGTACCAAACATAAAAACCTGTAGTACTGGGGTCAATTTTGCTGGTGCTCCAGAATGGTAGCAGCCGGCTGTCGAACAAATAAAAAAAGTAAAATTCATACTGTTGCTATTATGTCTAAGTCTGTCCAAATTTGTTCAAATACTTTTTTTTTTTCAATATTTCAATATATAATTTTGCCTGCAATAGTCCGTTCTTTTGGTCAAACTATCGTATGTCCAGCTGCTTCAGATGCCAAGATATGAAAATTGCCAAAGTGTAGTACAACAATGGTTTAGCTTTTCCAAAAGTATAGTAAGTCCCACATACGACAGTTTTGCAAAAATATTTCTGACTGAAAATATCATACCTGCACGGAATTAAGATTTTATGCTACCAACAAAATATTGTTGTTAAGCTGAAACTGTTGCTTAATGTAAAAAGAAACGGAATGGTGAAACTATCTTTTTCCTTTTCTGAAAAAGCAACGTTTTGGACTTACGACACTCTTGTTTAATAGCAATGCTATGTATGTAAAGGGAGAGGAAGAGAGAGGGGGGCTGAGAGTTTTATATATAAATATGCATGCATTTGTGTATGTGTGTGTGCATGATTAGGTGTGTGTGCATGATTAGGTGTGTGTACTCTTTAAGTGCTTCTGCGTAATGCAAACGTTGAAAGCAGACGACACAATAAATGTTTATAGAATACGATCTATTTCTTGAATCACGAACTTCTTAACGTTGTAAAGAAATCTAATCTAATTGTAAACATATATATACCTGCATGTATGTATGAATGTATGTATGCATGTATGTATGTATGTATGTATGTATGTATGTGTGTGTGTGTGTGTGTGAATGTGTGCGTATGCATGTATTTGGGTATATGTTTGTCAGTTATACGCTGGCAAACATATTCTCCTTCCTCTTCTTCTCCTTCATCTGTTCTTTCTCTACTTCCTCTTCTCTTCCTCCTCCCCTTCCTTCTTTTTTCTTTCTTTCTTTTGAGTAGGTCCTAAATTTCAATGCCCCATTCAGTTATCAATTCCCTCTTATCTCTCTTAAAAATCTCTTAATATTAAAAAAGACATGTATTTGCCATCATCATGGTTGCATGTATGAACACGTATATCACCAAACTCTGATGATTAAATTCATTCATTCCTACTTCACCAGGTCACAAAATGGTATTATTTCATCTTCCTAACAACGTGCTGTAATCCTATCCTATGTACAGCACCACGCATTTTCCGTTGTTTGGTGTAAAGAAATATCTAGCTGTAGGTCTGCCATGTAAACGGACAACGAGTCAGGAAAGCATTTAACCAAACTACTGAGCCAGACATCTTGCCATAAGCTGATGTTACAATACATAACACAAAGAAGTGCACAAATTACAGGAAAGCGCAACATTTGGAGCATCATATTTTCGGCACATCTTGGGCAGATGTTGAGCTCCGAGCTGTTCTGATGCGAGATTCGGTGAGTGGGTGAGGAATAAACTTGTAGCTCTTGATAAATGTCGAACACTTCAGAACAATCGTGGTTTGGGTCCATATTTACTTTTCGTCCAATATATATTTTGATGCAAATATTTATTTATTTGCTATATTGCGATTCATATATTGTATGTAGGGCTTCGTTGATACAGAGAGAAAGACGATACTATTGGTATTGTAAGTCAAAAGGCCTACATTGTACATATGTGATATGGGTTTTGCTTTACGATTTTCCACCTAGAGTTGGTAAAAATATAAAGATAGGATGACAGCATCCAGGGGTTGAAGCAGCAAGAATACCACCAAAAGGGATGCTTGTATTTAAGTTGTTCGTAATGTTTTTAATACTCCGGCCAGATCCAAACCCGGCTTATTTTTAGAGGGCCGCACCATAAAAAGTAATATTAAAAAATAGTTATATTTTAAGAGAGAAAACTGACGGTGGTCACCGGAAGGATCCTTGTGGTATGCATTCGGCTGTGGGCACTGCAGTTGGGAACCGCTGTTCTAGATCGTTGCTAATCATAGATTGGTGGACAAGGCTAAGATAGAGAAAGACAGATTGTTCTCCAATGACAAAAGCTGTATCAAAGGTCTCCTTTCCCTATTTCAATTAGAGATACTAATCTATAGTTATGCGCCAATGATTAGGGGAATATAAAGAACGAACACAGTTGGCAAGCTGCCAGAAAAGGTTGAAAAATAGAAAAATGTTAAAGAAAATCTCAATTTAAACGGATGTTAAGAATGTTTGAAAGGCGTCCATAGAAGTTATAAAGGTTGCAGCACTTCAAACGACAAATGATTAATTAGTAGCTGGTTCTTTGCAAGAATCTTCCATCAATTCACGAACAATTAGAAAAACGTCAAAGGTAAAAAAAAAATTGAGGGATTGGATCCGATTATTTAGAGTATTCAAGAAATAAACGGTTGCTGAAAATAGTTTTTCACTTCTTTGAAATTTTATACCTTAATTACACATAAGACCTGCGCGTGTTTTTTTAAACCTATATCTTACCTGAGCTCCTCTCGCACCTTTCTGTCGGTACTAATCATTTATAGCAGTTGGGTGCAGGGCAAATTCGAGTAGATCAATATGGAGATATGAGGTGTCGAATCCAAACTCAGATATCTGATTTGATTTTTTGACTTGTATCGCTTAGTTCCGTATGTCTTTTTTTTTCTACATATATATTTATTGTCATACAAATATCATTTATTTGTTCTTTACGTATTTATTTATAGAACATTTGTAAATTCTTTGTCTGTCACATGAACAATAAACAATAAGTCTCATTGTATTGCATAAAGTTCTAACCATCGCTAAGAAATGTATTTATGGATGGGCCATTGTAGAAAAGCTTCTAACTGGTAATGTGGTAATGTGGTCAGATTAAAGTGAACTCTCACATAATATAAAGTAGTGGTTGAAGATACGCGTGGGGATATTTGAGGGATGATTCAGAGTGTTGACAATAGCAGAGTGAATTGTCTATTGTTGAAGATTTTTCAAGTCGGAAATTATTTTTAACTCTAAAAAGTCCATGATGTGTCAGCTCTAGAGAGGATCATTACCGGTTCGGAATGGACTTTCAAAGTATGGCAGTCAAAGAGCCGCAACAAGTTTAACCAGTCTCAGATCAACTGTGAAAAGAAAACAGGAATGCATTCGTTTGTGTGTGTACAATATCGATTAGTGCGTTTACACCGAACATCGAAATTAATCCAGACAACAGCTGAGTCGGAATGGAAATCACTGCATGCGTTTGGCAAATACCGGTAGTATTCGCGTAAGAAATCGTTTCGGCCACCGCTGAGGGATTTGAGGATAATCTTCTCAGGACAAGTACCCTAACCATTCTTTTATACTTGAAAAAGACTGTGAGAATGGAAAGAGGTTAGGTTCTAGCGTCAAATGCACTTAATGAAAAAATCGGATCTGGTGACAGACTTGGTGCGGTTAAGTAAGCTCACATTACGAATGCAGTTATAAAGAACAGCAAACTCTCGCACTACGGATATGTATGTATATAAAGGTAACCCATGCATGAGTGACGGGTGCGCACATTCACTGAATGTGCTTTCTCTCTATATTTTAAGGGTTCCTTCTTGCTATATTCTCTTTCTATACTAACATAATGATCTCTTTACATATTTATATTCATTATTGATGCTCATATTTTCTGTTTACTCGGTGTAAACTCCTCAATGTTCCCTAGTCGTTTCCCCAGTATTTTGCCGTTGTACACGTACAACATGGCTTTTTTCCGTTTTAGCAAATAAAAGAAAGCATTGCAAATGCTGATATGGCTGCAGGGTTTAAGAAGTTAGCTTTGCAACAACGTGGCTTCAAATTCATTCTCATTGCGTAACGTTTTGGACAAGTGTCTACTATCAAAACCCTGTACTTTGACTGAATTTGGTAGACGGAAAATTGGTGGAAGCCAGTAATATATATTTATCTATCTATCATTCTGTCTGTCTGTTTATACATGCATACAAACATACAGACATACATGCACACATATGTACACTTGCGTCAGAAATTAATTAGCACTTCTCAAATTTCTACATTAAATAGGCTAAATCAATTAACCTTATGAGCTGTTCAAAACGTCTTACGCAATGAGAAAACTTAGTATGGTGTGATTTCGGTCCTTGCGAGGTGCTACCTATATCTATTAAACAAAGGAAGATTTGTCTGCATCCGCACTCCAAGTTGTTGCACTGCTATGTCAACATCATAAGGCTGTAGACCCTCAAACTGCTCTGCAAACAAAGTTACGTCATCGTTCTGCGCAACAGTGAACTCGCAACAAAGCAATAGTTCGAGATATGGCCACTAGGTGACAGCACATACCTTGAGTGAAGAGTAAATCAAGGGTGCTAATTAATTTCTGACGGTAGTGTATATATGTATACATATACATACATACATATGTACATACATACATACATACATACATACATACATACATACGTGTGTATGTATATGTGAGTGTGTGTGTATGCTTCATTACTGCTTGACAGCCTGTATAGGTTTGATTGTGATTACGTAACTTAGTAATTTGACAGGTAATCGATAGAATAAAAATGAAGATTAAATGATAAATTCTGGGATCGATTTCTTCGACTAAAATTTTCAATCTGCGCCCCAGGATGGCCAGATTTATATGACCGAAACGAGAAGGCAAAAGAAGAAAAATTATAAATTGTTGGCACAGCACATGTGATGACTCTAAGAACTGATAGTCGAGTCTCCACAGGGACCTTAAAAACCGACATGAATTTTGTGAGTACATATGTTGAGCTCATGAAAGCAGATTTGGAAGGAGAAAGGTTTGAGTTTCGCGGTTTATACACCATGAGGTCCAGCCCTTGTTGCAGTGTGGTGTCTTGTGTCCCAGAACGATATTGTGATCTATGCCACCCGAAGCAATGTCCTAGTTGGATCTTCTTTGTCGGACACGTCAAAGGACAGAGAGAAGACTAAATTAAACTACCTGTTCACGATGTAAAAATTGGTTTGCGTAGGGCCAATACCCCTACCTAGAAAAACAACCCCGAAGTTACAGACGTACCTAAGGCAATTCAAAACCAACAATGCTCTCTCCGTTTCAGTGTTACCGAGGCTAAAGCTCCGATGAGAACCGAAATATCATGATGTTGTTAGATTGTATTGATCACATTCATCGATCTTCAGGTCACTCTAGCTATTTATGTTTTCAATTTCTTTCATCACTCTACTTTGTTCTCTTGGAATGGTAACATCAATAATCCGACATTCATGTCTAATTTCGTTGAAAACTACAAAAATCAGGTCCGTTGTGTTGCAACCCCAGTCTATGTTAGATCTCAGTCACTCCGCCTCTCTCTCCTTCTCTCTTCCTTTGTCTCTCATTGTCTTTCTCTCTCCCTATCTTTCCCTCCCTCTCTTTCTCTGTCTGTCTCTGTCTGTCCTCTACATTCTCTCCTCCTTCTCTGTGTCTTTCTCTCTCACTTTGTATGTCTGTCTATCCACACGTCTCTCTTTCTCTTCCTTTGTCTCTCATTGTCTTTCTCTCTCTCTCTCCCTGTCTTTGTCTGTCTCTGTCTCTCTTTCACATTCTCTCACTCTTGCACTTTCTCCTTCTTTCTCTATGTCTTTCTCTCTCATTCTGTATCTCTGTCTATCCACATCTCTTTCTCTCTCTCTCTCTCTCTCTCTCTCTCTCTCTCTTTCTGTGTCTCTCTGTCAGCAGGAACTCTTTCTGAAACATGCTTCGGATTACTTTTCTGACACCTGAAAGACATCCTTTATTTCATATCGTAACCCATGAATTTTCAGACCAACTTTTTTGCGTTTTCTTTTCAACTCTTTCACGGTTAGTATTTTGCTCTCGCTCACTCTCACTGACAGATTCCGCTTTACGTCTGAAAGGTTACATCATATGAACACCATGATGACACAAACACATTCACGAGTCATCTCTGTCTAGTTTGCCCGATTGGTTTGGTGAAAACCTTTGTAAAATTACGTCACTAACACGCAATCTAATCTACCTTTAGTATTTGAATATTATATTTTACCAGTGGAGGCGCGTGGCTTAGTGGTTAGGGTGTCAGCATCATGATCGTAAGATTGTGGTTTCGATTCCTGGACCGGGAGACGCATTCTGTTCTTGAGCAAAACACTTCATTTCACGTTGATCCAGTACACTCAGCTGGTAGAAATGAGTAACGCTGCGATGGACTGGCGTCCCATCTAGCTGGGGAACATATGCCATTGAAACCGGGAAACCGGGCCCATGAGCCTGGCTAGGCTTGAAAAGGGCGCATTTATTTTTTTTATTCTATTATATTTTCCCAACTCTTTTGTCACTTATGTGCAACAATCGAATTCCTTGCCTAAAGACTAAATAAGTTTCTGTACATTTTCCTTCCATTCAAGTTGTAGGACTCCTCGATAATTTTAACCATTCTAACATTAACGTTACTTTTCATAATTTCGGGTGGATGAAATGGGGTACGTCCTAAGTACTGGTGTCTACTGGTGTCAATGCCATTGTCTGTCTCCTGTTATCAAAACAGCCTATCTTGTGCCTGTATCAGAAACAACAAGGAGGAGCATTGCACCAACGACTTAGCAGCATTTCATCGATTTCTTTTTTTATCTTCTTTCAAACAGCGCTAAAGTTAACGTCGCATTTCGTTCTTTCAGGGCCATAGAATCAGAATCACTTGAGCACAGGAGTCAATGTGTGCGATTTAGCAGCATTTCTCCCATCGTTACGTTCTGAGTTCAATTTTCACCTAATTTCACTTTACTTTCATTTATTTGTTATCGATAAAGTAAATACCAATTTGGCACTGGGATTGATGTAAACGATTTCCACTCGCTACAAAAATTGTGTCCTTCTGCCAAAATTAGAAAGAATTGTGACTATAGCAGAAAGAATTATTACCTACGCGTTTGTGAAAGCGGTGGTATTGTTTTCAGTCGTGTTTGTTTGTTCGTTTGTTTGACCGTGGACAAGATATCTCAAGAACCGTTGGATGGATTCGGATGAAACTCCCAGGGATGTTTGTCCTAGTGACTGGCACGAATTGATTAGATTTGGGGATCAAACCAGTACCGGACAAGGATTTTAGATTATTTTTCCTACATTTTATTTTAATTTTTGAGAGCGGGCCTGATTCATTTTTAGTATTCTCGTTTGTTAAAGCAGTCGAGTATATTTCAGATATTGTCATTTTAAAAACCATCTCCAGCTGGTTTAGAGGACGTTTGTGTTGCCTTGACGAAAGTTTGCACTCTCTGAGTGCTTTTGCTATTATCATCATCATCATCACCACATTATCATCATCATCAACATCATCATTGTTATTATTATCTCTTTATCACAAGTTTTGCTCCCGGAGTTTTGCATGTGTAGCGTGCTTCCTACCTTCAGTCTACGGATTCATACTATTAGTTCTTTTCAGTTATCTAAAACTCTCCTGGTTATTCTGGCCGTGCCAAGGAGGCAAACCTTTTATAACAGTTCAACTGGGACTCTGTTCCAATTTCATTTATATTCCTCGGTAGTAGTAGTAGTAGTAGTAGTAGTAGTAGTAGTAGTAGTAGTAGTAGTAGTGTTCAACATTTGATAGTTTCAGACAGATTTCCGCTGCATCACCTGCTACACCTCCGTGTTGCTGGGGTGTGTACAGTATTGTGTGTGTGTGTGTTTTTCGTTGTTGTTGATGTCGTGTGCCAACTCTTCTCGATATTGTATTGCTTTAGTTTCTTTGCTTTTTTTTTTTGACGTGTGGTGCAGTCTTTTGTTGTAATAGTGTTTGTATTGTGTGTTGTGTGTGTAATGCGTTGGATATCTAGCCTGCTGGTGGCAGTTTATTATTTTACTGGATATTTGCTGCAGGGAGTGTGTCTTATGTTTGTGGATTGTTTTGTTTCGGTGGTATTATTGAATTGATAGTATCTTGCGCAGAATGTGGGCTATTCCAAGCAGGGCTATTCTGGGGGATTACGTGTAGTATTGAGGATCCGGGTATTGCTTCTACGCTTTTGTTTATATGATCCTATCATGCCCATTGCTCCAGCTATTATTATAGTTATTGTTTTCACCTTCAGGCCCCACATCTTGAATACTTCAATTTCAATGTCTTTGCACTTTGACAATTTCTCCACTTCATTTTGGGCAATATTATGGTCAGAAGGGACTGCCACGTCAATCAGAAAGTAGGCGTTGTTGTTGCTGTCGACGTCGTCGTCGTCGTTGTTGTTGTTATTTTGGTTTGGTTCAAGTTCGGTCTTATTCCTTGTAGGATTTATGTGGGTTTCCTCAAGTTTTCAGCAGTCTTTCAGGTGCTTAGAACCATCCTCATAATCTTCGCTGTCCCTAAGAGACAAAATTTGTAGGAGCTCCACCGGGCGTTCTTTCTCAATCTTCTTCAAACATCTGATTCTATCTTTGCTTATTGTTTCCAACGCACCAATCATTATAGGCACCACCCTGACTGTTCGCATGCTCCAAATTCTTCCTATTTCAAACTTTAAGGGGATGTATTATGCGCTGTTATTGGTCTCCTTCCTCTTTCGTTAAGACCTTTGAATCAAACGGTCATGATTGCTCGATAAATAAGCAACTGTCTGATCAATTACTTTCTAACCTCTAGTCCGTTTCAGTAGGAAAGTCCCACAACATCCTTCATTTCTCCGACTCCAGTGCTCTTTCGACTCAGTGATTGTTCCATGTGTTTCCTGCTTCAAATCCCCATTTCTGGCACAGTTTCCAGAATATTACTTTTACAACATAGTCGTGCCTTAATTTCTTACATTCTTTCTGTGCCAATTTGGGGCATTCTTCCACAATGTGTGCCACTGTCTCGTTCCAAGTTCAGTGGATCTCCAAAATTGGCCATGGAAAGGTTTCTCTTCGGTGTGTCTGACGGGCATTCATTTTTGTCCTTTTCTCCTATCACGCGCTTCATAAACTTTTCTTTATTAACTGTCTAACAATTGATTGGTAAGGGATTTGCCAACATCTGCACTATTAGCTCTATTTGGGAATTTGCAATTGAGAGGGTTTTCTTGCCATTTATCAGTAGGAATATCTAAGGTAACAGTCTTAGCACGGGTTTTCATACGCTTAGCTTTTTCTGTACTTGTTTCTGGTATGCCTAATTTTGGAATTTGTTGTATTTATTATTATTAATATTATTCAGTAGTATATTTTTTATATCGTGCTTTCACTTCACTACCGAGCGCAGCTCTGTGTGCCTTGGGTATGTGCTCTGGTTTGTTGTGATGCTCTGATGGTTATTGTATGGAAAGTGTTCTGCGTAGGATGTGTGCAGTGCCTAGTAGTGCAATTTTCTGTATGTTATATGTGTTTGTAAGTCCTGGTGTTTTTGTTATGTATGTGTCTGAATATTTTTTTATCATGCCTAATGCGACTATTATGATAGGAACTGTTTCTGCTTTTAGATTCCACATTCTGATTACCTCTATTTCCAGGTCTTTGTATTTTGAAAGTTTCTCCATTTCTTTTAGAGACACGTTGTCATCTGCTGGTATTGATACATCAATTAGAAAGCATATTTTTTCTTCATGATCTCTGACAACTATATCTGGTCTGTTGGCCTTAATTTCTCTATCTGTGTGTATTGGCATATCCCAGAGTATGGTTGCTTTCTCGTTTTCTGTGTCCTTTTCTGGTGTGTGCCTATACCATCTTTTTTCTGTTGTTATTCCATAATGTTGGCATTATTATTATTATTATTATTATTATTATTATTATTATTATTATTATTATTATTATTATTATTATTATTATTATTATTATTATTATTATTATGCACAGTGTGATAATTACGTGATGTTCTGTCTTCAGAAAAAAACTATTTTGGACCGATTATTCTCTGTGAATTACCTAACATTATTTATAGATGCTTGTAACAGTGCTTTCTTGAACGTGCCTATTTCTCTCATTACAGGTAACACGTTAGCATAATTAAAGAAACAGTGGCTGATCATTCCCACTGTATCAATAACAAATAACCATTACAAATAAAAGAGATACATTACTTAATTGCTTTGTTTCTGCTGATCCTTAGATTTTCTGCTCTCTTTTATACAACAATAATATTATCTGCTAATGCTGGGTCAATCATTATAAATCACTGCTGTAATTGTCATGAGAGACGATTTCAGGATTATTACGCGTTATCAGGTTTATTACACGATGTCAGGTTTATCACACGTTATTCTGATGTCTCTCAGACAGAAATATTTGCTTGGCATTTTTAGGATACTAAAGGTAGTTGGAGATTCACATATACCATATGTAACGAGTAGATTGACCTTACTCGGAGGTTTTCAAACAGCATTTGACTGGTACTTTCTTCGTCGACCCCAAAAGGGTGTAAACTAAAGTTGACCCCTGTCGGATGTTGTATTTAGTGTATGCTTGTTTATTCTTTAGTTATGATAGTCGTTGAATTGGGGCATTTTTGGTTCAGAGCCTTGGAGAATTAGGCAAAAAAAAATTTTAAATCAACGTCGGGTGTTTATTTTAAGTTTGATATTCATTCAATGAGTTTCTTTTGCTGCTTAGGGCATCAAGTTACATGGACGTAAACGAACCAAGACAGGGTATGCAACGGTGAGGAGACAAAAGCAAAGGCATTTAGCAGTTTTTCGACATTCTAATGACTGTGCTACCTGCTATAGTTAATATAATTAGGGCGGCGTGTTGGATGAATCATGAGCACGTTGGATAAACTGCTCAGTGGCATTTCGTCCGTCTTTACGTTCTTTTATCCTTTCAGAATCGGTAAAATAAGCACCAGTTGAACACCGTAGTCCTGTGTAATCGACAGACCCTTCACCACGATCACCACCAAAAATAAAAAAATAAATAAAACGTGTTTTGCGAAAAACCTTCAAAGGTATTTCGTCCGTATTTAGGTTCTGTGCTCAAATTCTACCACAACCGACTTTGCCTTTCGGCTTTCCTAGTCGATAAAATAAGTACCAGTGGAATACGGAGGTTGACGTAATCGACTTATGATTGCCCTTCTTGAAAATATTAGTCGTGGGCTAAAATTCAACATTATTATTACTAACGTAATTGTCATTATATTTCAATAGCTTTATTGTCTGCGGATGCCAAAATGTCAATTACGAGGCACTAACTTTTCCACTTGTCCTTGACATTAATATCTGCTCGACTATTGTTTAAAATTTGAACTGAGAATAGTTAGAATATGTTAGTATTATTTTTTATGGTTAAATCTTTATCCGGTTTCACAGTATTCAAAAAGTTCAAAGGAGCGGCTGTGTGTTAAATAGCTTGCTTACCAACCACTTGGTTCCGGGTTCAGTCCCACTGCGTGCCACCTTGAGCAAGTGTCTTCTACTATAGCCTCGGGCCGACCCAAACCTTGTGAGTGGATTAGGTAGATGGAAACTGAAAGAAGCCCGTCGTATATATGTATGTGTGCGTGTGTGTATATATGTGAAAACAATTTGGTCAGTGAAGAATAAACACTCACAATACCCGGTCTGAGAATTGAAACCGCGGTCCTACGACGCGAGTCCGCCGCCCTAACCACTGTGCCATTGCACGTCCACGTACATTAACGTCTAATTGTGAATAGTTATTACTTTTCTTCTTCCATTTCGCTCTGTTTAAAGAATTAATCTAATACATTTATAATACTCTTTTCGCAATTTTCACTTCCTTTGCGTGTCTTGGATTGCGTCTAAGCTTATTGATTCCTGACTGTTTCCATTTCTATATTTGGTTCGCTTATTTTCTCTTTAATTATTTATCTACCATGACTTTACGTTTTTTCATTAATTAATTAATATCCATATCTTTAAGCTTGCCCTAACGCAGTTTTTTTTAAACTCTGAATTGCATATAAGCTTATCATCATCATCATCATCATCATTATCATTACCACGATAGATGACTGCCACCACCACCACCACCACCTCCTCCATCATAGGTATCGTTGTTGGCGGCGTCATCATCTTCATCATCCTCCTCATCATCATTGTCATCATCATCGTCATCATCATCGCCGTCATCATCGTTGTCACCATTGCCGTCGTCGTCGTCGTCATCGTCTTCATCGTCATTACCATGAAAGATGACTGCCACCACCACCACCATCATCGTCAATGTCATCATCGCTATCGTCATTGGCGTCGTCGTCGTCATCATCATCATCATCACCACCACCACCACCACCACCACCACTACCACCACCATCATCATCATCACCACAACCACCACCATCATCATCACCATCATCACCATCATGCCTATCATCATCATCATCATCATCATCATCATCATCACCATTGTCGTCCTATACACTCATTGAGTCTTGATAAACATTGAGCGACAGAGAAACATCCGGCAGCTGGGATTTGAGCAGGAAACGAGTTGGATAGCAAGCACGAAGGACAGAGACGTGGCAGCTGCTGTTGTGACCCGGAAGGGCGAGATATATAATATAGAGCGAAGGAATTTTAATTCGACTTTCAGTGGTTAGAGCGTCGAACTCACAATCATGAGGTAGTGAGTTCGATTCCCGGATCGGGCTGCGCGTTGTGTTCTTGCGCAAGACACTTTATTTCACGCTGCTTCACTTCACTGATCTGTAGAAATGATTGGCGATGTCGTTGGTGCCCCTTTGTTTTGGCCCCTTTGCCTTTCCCTTTGTATAACACCGGTGGCGTGGAGAGGAGAGGCTGGTGTGCATAGGTGATTGTTGGTCTTCGATAAGCAGCTTCGTCCGGACTTGTGCCTTGCAGAAGATCTTTCTAGGTGCAATACCATCGTCATTTATGACTGAGGCGGCGGCGGTGGTGGTGGTGGGCTATTTTGGTATTTATACTGACCGTAAGATATGTATGGTTACATAATCAGTTTGTTAGACTGGCGTACTTCCAGAACCTAGATAGATTTGTCATATGTCATGCGTCACCAAAGACTTCCTGACATTGATGCATGTATCATGGTAGGTTCCTTACCTTTATTTTGGCTTCATCTTGTGCAATTTAATTAACGGTGTAATTAGTTGATTACTCTGCAGGACATCGACTACAAAATTTACAATTTTCTTCTCCCTCTTTGGCAAATATTAAATGAAAGTTAGATCGCAGGTTTGAGCGCAGTTTATAGATTCATAACAGACAAGTGATTGGGTCCTGCCAGGTTATGGTTAGTTTTAAGGTCATATTAAGGATTGACAGGTCCTTTCCTACCTACGATCATTACTCACAGCTGCACGCCTCCATACAGGCTCTCGATCCGAACCATTCAAGAGAGCTGTTATCGAATTTTTCAGTATGTTTAGCAACATTTTCTAAGTAGAGGTTGTCACATCGATGCCAAAACATTTCCATTTTTTTAATCTCTTTACAACAATCTGCAAATCAGATAGCGTAATGTTTGAAAAGATCCCTTTTTAAATATATTTCCCCACCAAATTCTATTGTTACTACATTTTCCTTTTCAGCCGGTTATTTATTATCTTTTTTATTACATTTTTTTTTCGTGTTATTTAGATTCTCGATAAAAAAAATAAAAAAATGGTTTTCCGAAATGTGTTTAACGTTATTTCAGTTCTTATCTTATCAAATTCTATGTTATTAACACTTATTGATCTATAAATTTTTGCGCATTGCTTTCAGCAGCGCAGTTTTAAGAGTACCATAAAACCTGAATATTCTAGCGATTTAATGTATTATGTAAGCGGTTAATTTTCGGTTAAGCATTCGAGTATTTGCCACAAAGCATTATCCTTGTACATATTGTGTTTGTTCGACACACAGTACGTATATTTGCTAATGTTACTAGAATGGCTGTATATTGTCATTTGCGTTGTTTTACTTGGTTCGCTGCGTAAAACCACTATTATATAATTCAATTTCCTTTTCCACTTGTCCATTCCGCGATGGTACCGTCCCTCTGTATTTTGTAAAGATACATTATTTATTTAATCCCGTGCAGTCCATTGTTGTGAATATCCAAGCGTGAAGGAAATAATTTAATTGGATAATAGAACTCGGGTATCATAATGTTGTGATTTGTTATTTTCGATTTGTTCAGAGCTGATAACGTCTATTAATCTATGTTGGTCTTCAAGAGAGGATCCATTAAACACAGGACTTCAATTCACGGGAGCCACTTCAGCTTATAAAAAGTATTTTAGCAAACTGTTGACACACATGTCACAGCCTTTAGTTTGGCTTAGTTGCAACAGAATGTGGCTGAAATCTCGCGGCATCTGAAGAGGGACCATAAAGCATACACGGAACGTAATAATGTCCATACTATAAACATTACTGTTTCTATGTACATCCGTAAAAATAATGTTATTGTTATTATTATTATTATTATTATTATTATTATTATATTATTATTATTATTATTATTATTATTATTATTATTATTATTATTATTCAGTAGTTTTATTTTTATAGCGTGCTTTCACTTCACTACCGAGCGCAGCTCTGTGTGCCTTGGGTATGTGCTGTGATTTGTTGTGATGCTCTGATGGTTATTGTATGGAAAGTGTTCTGCGTAGGATGTGTGCAGTGCCTAGTAGTGCAATTTTCTGTATGTTATATGTGTTTGTAAGTCTTGGTGTTTTTGTTATGTATTTGTCTGAATATTTTTTTATCATGCCTAATGCACCTACTATGATAGGAATTGTTTCTGTTTTCAGGTTCCACATTCTAGTTACCTCTATTTCCAGGTCTTTGTATTTTGAGAGTTTCTCCATTTCTTTTAGAGACACGTTGTCATCTGCTGGTATTGATACATCAATTAGAAAGCATTTTTTTTCTTCATGATCTCTGACAACTATATCTGGTCTGTTGGCCTTAATTTTTCTATCTGTGTGTATCGGCATATCCCAGAGTATGGCTGCTTTCTCGTTTTCTGTGACCTTTTCTGGTGTGTGCCTATACCATCTTTTTTCTGTTGTTATTCCATAATGTTGGCATAGCTTCCAATGTATGTAGGTTCCAACTCTGTCATGTCTGTGAATATATTCCTTCTTAGCCAGGACTGGGCAGCTAGAGATAATATGATTTATTGTTTCTTGTCCATCTCCACATATTCTGCAGTTACTTGTAATATTTCTTTTCATTACATGTTTTTGGCAATTTCTGGTGGGGAATTCTGGTTATTATTATTATTATTATTATTATTATTATTATTATTGTTATTATTATTATTATTATCATTATTATTATTATTATTATTATTATTATTATTATTATTATTATTATTATTATTATTATTATTATTATTATTATTACTATTGTTATCATCATCATTATTATTATTATTATTAGTATTAGTAGTTGTAGTAGTAGTAGTAGTAGTAGTAGTGATGGTGGTGGTGGTGGTGGTGGTAGTAGTAGTAGTAGTAGATATTGGTTTATGCTTATACAAGTTGACACCTATTCTCACTAAGAGACCTAAAGACACAACAAGTTTGAAGTTCAAGTTGGTATTAAGTCTAGGGAGGTAAATAAATGCCAGGATTTGGGATTTTTACAAAGTTTTGTTCTACAGAATTATTATTGTTATTATTATTATTATTATTATTAGAAAAGAAAAATAGAAACGATTATTATTATTATTATTGTTGTTGTTGTTGTTGTTGTTGTTGTTGTTGTTGTTGTTGTTGAGTGAGTGACTGAGCAGTGCATGCCATCAAAGTGACATTGGGGTAAAATATACGAAGCCCAGTATACCCGTCATGACTACCCGTCTGATAAGGGTACACCAGGCACATGCATCACAACCATATGTGCGCGACATGGTGATCTCATATCAAGATAAACAGCACATGACCTTACAGGTGAGGGCCCAGTTAAAATTTTCTTCTGATTGAGTAACCCATCCCGCTGAACAGGTTCCTGAATGAGGGTTGTTTAAGAATGGTGAAGAAACTACCTATGTTTCCAAAAGTGAATTATTTAAATCCCCAAAGAATCCCTCTCAACACATGGCTATGATGCTCCCCCACTACTTCTACACGGGATAAGAGATGCACTTATTGTCAGCCACCAAAGAACATGCTCAAATGGTTATGGTCAAACAACTGACAAGCAAATCTGTGGTATTGAGCAGAATATTTGCTGTGGCCCATGTTTTATAACAAGATAAATCATTGTACATGATGACACTTCCAATCATTTAAGATGAGAGACCATGAGAGCCAGTGCCTGGTACAGTATCAGAAGATTTATTATTAGTATTTCTCTTTATCACAGGTTTTGTTAGAGCTCCTGCAGTCTTGCATGCGTAGCGAGCTTGCTACCTGCAGCCTACGGTACCATGCTATCCGTTCTTTTCGGTTATCTAATACTTTCCTGATTATTCTGGCCATGCCAAGGTGACAAAGCTTTCGTTACAATTCTACTAGGTACTCTATTTCAATTTTCTTTATATTCCTCCTGATACTTTCTGATACTGTTCCCAAGGACTTAATAATGATTGGCACTATCTTCACCTTCTTCATTTTCTATAGCCGGGCTATTTTGTACTTGAGAGGGTTGTATCTATCTATCTTTTCGCTTTCCTTCTTGATTATTCGCGGATCAAAGGGGTATATAACATCAACTGTACAGCACATGTGGTGCACATTGTCCACCACCAATAGGTCCGGTCTGTTATGCTCTTGCACCTGATCCGTTTGGATTGAGAAATGTCAGATGACTTTACATGTCTCCAACACCACCACCACCACCACCACGCACTGCCGTTTGTGTTCATATGACGCCTTGCTTCACTCTAGCCCCCTCTTTTCACACCGTTTCCAATATAACCCTTTTGCTACCTGATCGTGTCGCGCTTTCGCTACCTGGTCGTGGAGACTGGTGGAGAAACGGTAAATGTCACTTCATTTAGTGGCCATGGTGACCGTGATTTTGTAGCGTTTCCACGAATAGCCCCCAGAGGTCTTCCCACTTTTAGCAATTATACTCTGCTTGAATAGTTTGTCTTTTGTATGTGTTACATCACATTTTACACACGTTAATGTAATCCCATAATGCATCGTCCTGTGCCGTCCCAAATGCTTTACCAGCCTGCAGTGGTCATTTAGCAGCACGCTATTTTGTTGTTAGTATTATTATTATTATTATTATTATTATTATTATTATTATTATTATTATTATTGTTATTATTATTATTAATATTAATATTGTTAATATTATTATTATTAATATTATTATTATTATTATTATTATTATTATTTTTCTTCTTCTTTCAAATTTGCTTCCATTTCTTGCAGAGTGTCTTCCCGACTCCTAGGGCAAAAAAACTCATAGTATACATTGGTAGGCCATTAAACCAAACTCAGTAGTTCGTTCATTTTTTTTTTTTTTTTTTTAAAGTTAAATTAAAATACATGAGGAGCAACAGTTCTCACATCGACAATGCTCTTCTCAATACGTGTGATGTACCAGTTAAGACAATCTTTTGCACTTCTTGCAGGGATGGTAAGCCATGGATCATTCTCATATAATTTTCGGTTCCCTTCTTGATCATTCCTAGTGCTCCTACGATCACTGGTATTGTAACCGCCTTGAGATGCCACATTTTCTTAATTTCAATGAGTAGGTCTTTATATTTTCTGAGCTTGTCAAACTCTTTCGCTGAGATATTATGATCACAGGGGATGCTCATGTCGATCAATTAGCAAACTTTATTGTTTTGGTCTTTCACAACAATATCTGGTTTATTGGCCTTGATGGTTCGGTCTGTATGTACTGGAAAGTCCCACAGAATGGCTACATTTTATCCTTCAGTTACAGCCTCAGGGTGGTGATTATACCACTTGTCGGCAGTTTTGCTATTGTAATGCCGACTTATTAACCAGTGGAGATATTGGCCAACTCTGTCATGTCTTAATTTATACTCCACTGGTGCTAAGACTTTACATCCAGAGATTAGGCGGTCCACTGTTTCAATCATGTCGTTGCAGAATCGGCATTTTGGGTCTGCTCCATTTTTCATCACATTGGCCTGGTAGTTCCGGGTTAATAGGCTTTGATCTTGAGCAGCCAGAATGAAACCTTCGCTCTCTGCTTTTAGCCCTGAGCTCCGTAGCCACTGATGGGTTTGCTTCTGGTCAACATCAGCTTGTTTGCTGCGGGTCACATATTTGCCGTGCAGAGGTTTCTCCTCCCACCTATCAGCCAATTGCTCGTGCGCTTTTTTCATTGCCATCATTTTCACCTTCTTTGCAACAATAGTTGCCGTACTTCCCTCGGGTTGTTCAGTTTGGGTATCCTGCACGAGATCAATAGCAATTTTTTTGCTTTCCTTTATGATAGAATGAAGCTTCTTTCGTCTCTCGTGATTTTCCACGAGCTTTAGCATCCAGTCATTCGATATTTCGAGATATTTGGCCAGTCCAATTGTGGTTGTTTTGTAAGCTAGTTCAAATTGGATCAGGCCTCGACCTCCTTGGGCTCTGGGAAGGTAAAGGCGATCTACGTCTGCCTTTGGGTGGT
This sequence comes from Octopus sinensis, assembly GCF_006345805.1. Taxonomy (NCBI): domain Eukaryota; kingdom Metazoa; phylum Mollusca; class Cephalopoda; order Octopoda; family Octopodidae; genus Octopus; species Octopus sinensis. The sequence continues at coordinate 7,067,232 of NC_043019.1, read as the reverse complement.
GCATCCTATTACAACTCAGCAGCTTGCGTATTTTCCTATCTATATTCTTTACTTCACTCATATTCCAGTTCAACACATTGTAGCTATAAGTAACAACTGGAACTGCTAAGGAATTTATAGCTAACACCTTGTTACGTGCATTTAGTTCAGATTTCAGGACTGCACGAACTCTCCTATAACATTCCTTCCTGATTTTCTCTTTCATGCTTGCATGCTGAATACCAGAGCCTTCATTTATCCCTAAATATTTTATTATTATTATTATTATTATTATTATTATTATTATTATTATTATTATTATTATTATTATTATTATTATTATCATTATTATTGAACCTGCAAATACATTATGGCAGTGATTTTTAACACCCTCGATTTCCAAGTTGGCCAGAGTATGTTCTCCATTCTTTTAGATTTTGATATTGACTTCGTGGTTCAATATTCCATTCTACGACATCTATTATTGAGAATATTTATTTCTAATAGCAAAGCATTGACCACTTGGAGTTCGAGCAATTATCTTCTCGTAAATATAGCTTCGAACAGCTTTTATATTGTCCACCTTGTCCCTGTCTGTTTGTCAGTCGATAATTATGCTGCTGTGTTCGTTCATTTAATCATTGTGTTTCTTCAGGGGAAAATGGTTATCGTTTGCAAGGATAATCATCGCCAGAGTTGCTTCGAGGATTATTACTTATAAATTGCATTCGACTAAGAAATAATACTGCATCCAATAAATTATGTAAAACGTTCATTTTGAAGGTATATCGTTAAATTCTCGATTTGAAGGTGTGACAATGACATCTAGCAGGCAGGAAGGTTCTCCTATTACGACACCTTTTGTGCGTATTGTGTTGTATGTGGTCCTTTTTATATTGTCCTCCGTGTCTTGAGCAATTATGGTCAGTAAAAGAAATTATTATTATTATTATTATTATTATTATTATTATTATTATTATTATTATTATTATTATTATTGTTATTGTTATTATTATTATTATTATGAGTTTGACTTTTGCTTTGTATTTGTAAAATTGACTCCCAGTCTCACACAGTGACATCAAGAGACAACAAGTTGGAAGTTCATGTTGGTGTTATGCCTAGTGTGTCATATATTTGGTTTCGCACAAAGTATTGTTCTAGAGAATGTTTAAGAAAACATAAGAAAATAATGAATTTATTTTCAAAATTTGAGATTACATAGAAAGTATTTTACGTAGGATACGGGCAGTTCCCATAAGCACTATCTTTTCAATTTCTACTATTTTGGAGTTTCTTGGTATCTGAGCTTGGTAGAAATCAGCCCGCTTTGCTACTATTCCTAGGGCACCGATGATAACATGTATTGTTTTAGTCTTGAGGTTCCACATTTTGCCAATTACTATTTCAAGATCTTTATATTTGCTCATTTTTTGGGAGGTCTTGAAAAATACATTTATGTCGATTGGGACAGTCATTTCAATGAGGAGGCGTGATTTTTGTCTGAAAGAAACTAGAAAAGGATTCTGGTAATTAGCCAGAAAGAGGAAGTAAAAGGAGATAAAAATGACGATATTAATAAAAAAAAAAAGACAATAAAAAGACAGTTTTTCCTCTGGAAGTGGTTGCTGTCATCGAGGTGTTTAGAACTCAAGATCGCATCTGTTGGAAGAGGGATCCAGAGAAGGATGCTGAATGAGCCGAATTAGAATGTAATTGAATGCAAAGCAGATGTAGAAGTTTGGGAAAATTAATAGAAGACAAAAACGACTGATTCCGTGAAAAAAAAATATGACCTGGTTCGTATTTAAAGGTAGCAAAACCAGTCATCACAGTCATCACAGGTGTGTGAGAGGCTTCCTGTCACGTAGATGCACATAGACATTCAAAGACAAATCCGGAAGAATTTATTTGCAGAAAGCAAACAGAATTGTGTGGTGTCTAAATCCTGCCGAAATGATGGTTTGCACTACAATGCGGGTGGATTGCTTTCATTGGAATTGGTTTGTGAACTACAATTTTCACCAGACCTATCAGGTTCTATTTCGTTTCAGCCCGAACCCATTTGACAGAAATGCATCAAAACAGGTTTTGCAAACATCTTTTCGTTTGATAGTTTGGATTGCCTGGCTTTGCTCTTTTCAATAATGAAGATATATTTTTATTGTTTTCATTTTGTAACCATTTGTATTCTATGTACCATAATGTACCCTTGTGGCAAATAAAAGATTTGTTTTATTATTATTATTATTATTATTATTATTATTATATTATTATTATTATTATTATATTATTATTATTATCATTATTATTATTATTATTATTATTATTATCATTATTATCATTATTATATGTTTGACTTTTGCTTTGTATTTGTACAAGTTGGCTCCAAGTGTCACCCAGAAAAACCTCAAGAGACAACAAATTAAAAGTTGAAGTTTTAGCACATGTTTTCATACGCTTAGCTTTCTCTGTGTTTGTTTCCACTACGGCTAATTTTGGGATTTGTTGTATCTGGAATTCACTTAAACGTTTGTTTGCCGAGGACCAACTAGAGAAACAAAAGTAAGTAGGAAAGTGAAGAGAAAGTAAAAAATGAAATAAGAATTCTTTCGTGTGAAACACTTGCAGATTTCGCCACAAGTTTCTCTCACTCTTTCTTCCTACTTCTTCCACAAAGCAGAGGAACAAACTATGGTGTAATCCACTATGGTGTGGTAAACTTTCAAACCCTAGTCTAGATTGCGAATCCTCTGTACCCCAGGATGGTTCAGCTCTCCACCCGTTAAAAGCCACTATTTACAGAATGAGGATAACAACGTAGCTTTCGCACCCGTGCAACTGCCAGTCTAGTTCAAGTTGCCACACGCATTCTTAGTAGCTTAGAGTGGGCTCGAATTAGAGATTATTGTTTGTGGCTAATGGCTTGAGTCCTGATGGGAAGAAGAAGACAACAGCAAAAAACAAACAAACAAGCAACTCACCAACAGCTATGCATTCCACACAACAAACAGTAACAAAAACAACAGCATGAGTACCCCTCAAAACGACAACGACAATCTTACCAACAAAGCGTAAAGAAAAGCCCCACAAGATTAGCCTCTACCCTCTCCGGAATACTCAGACATGTCCAGTGTGGAGGAGGAGAAAGAAGAACCTAAATGACTACAAGTAGCCCGAAAAAGAACAAAATTTCACCAACTTAAACACAAAAATCTGGCATGTGTGATGACATTGAGCAGACACATAACAAAATAAACACACAAACACCTTCTCCGTTAGCAACCGCACCACCATCGTCAACAACAACAACATCACTGTCAGCGCCGTCGACATCACCAGAAGCACAATTCAGTTGACACGCACAACTTCCAGCCCGCACAGCCCGACACCATCAACTACACAGCAATAAACACAAACAATAAAGAATTAATGGCACACATATACAGCCATACAGACGTCACAAACACCAATTTGATCACACCATCAAACACCACATTTAAATTTCCTGTAACATCACAAATCACATGCAACAAAATATCCCGAAGGAATTTGGGGGCCTTCACGAAAGATATCAACAAAAGACTCTACAACGAAGTGCCTGTGAAAACAGGCAAAAATAACCATACACGTTTACTCTTTTACTTGTTTCAATCATTTGACTGCGGCCATGCTGGAGCACCGCCTTTAGTCGAGTAAATCGACCCCGGGACTTATTCTTTGTAAGCCCAGTACTTATTCTATCGGTCTCTTTTGTCGAACCGCTAAGTGACGGGGACGTAAACACACCAGCATCGGTTGTCAAGCAATGCTAGGGGGACAAACACATACACACAACCACATACACACACACACATATATATATATATATATACATATATACGACGGGATTCTTTCAGTTTCCGTCTACCAAATCCATTCACAAGGCATTGGTCGGCCCGGGGCTATAGTAGAAGACACTTGCCCAAGGTGCCACGCAGTGGGACTGAACCCGGAACCATGTAGTTGGTTAGCAAGCTACTTACCACACAGCCACCCCTGCGTCATGGTGACAGAATAACCGTCCCCACCTCCCCAACAAAATCACAGTAAGTAACCTTTAGCGCATCTATATATTCATCCTACATGGTCTCGCTCACAACAGGCAATATAAACGCACGCTGGCCTGGAGTCGCTTTGGAAACAGGGTCCTCTACTCAAAGAACTCAGGTGACTAAATATCAATGTGGAGGCCATCACTGAAACTAGGGTCTCCGACCACTAACAGTTCATACCCATTTTCAGTGGATACTAGATCTATTTATCTCCATGCCAGTCGCTAAATAAACCTTCATGCCAAGAACCCCCCTAAGTACCGTAACTGTCCCTAATAACACTGTTTTCTGAAGCTGTACTAAACTGGGTTTTACGCCTATTTCCTCTCTCCATTTCTTCAGGTCTTTAGGGAAAGTTCCCAATGCATTTATAACTAATTATTTACTATTATCTTTATTATTAATTTGAGAGAGCACCTCCAAAACTGAAGCTGGGTAAAAGTATACTAAGCCCTGTATAACCATCGTAACTACCTGTCTTCTTCTTCTTCTTCTTCTTCTTCTTCTTCTTCTTCTTCTTCTTCTTCTTCTTCTTCTTCTTCTTCTTCTTCTTCTCTTCTTCTTCTTCTTCTTCTTCTTCTTCTTCTTCTTCTTCTTCTCTTCTTCTTCTTCTACTCCTCATTATTATTATTATTATTATTATTATTATTATTTATTATTATTATTATTATTATTATTATTATTATTATTATTATTATTATTATTATTATTATTATTATTATTACTATTATTATTATCATTATTATTATTATTATTATTTAAGACAACGAGCTTGCACAATCGTTAGCTCGCCGGACGAAATGCTTAGCAGTATTTCGCCCGTCGCTACGCTCTAAGTTCAAATTCCGCCGAGGTCTCGACTTTACCGTTCACCCTTAGATTAAACAAGCACCAGTTACATACTGGGGTCGATGTAATCGACTTAAACCCTTCCCACAAATATGAGGCCTTGTGCTTCCAGTAGAAAAGAATATTATTATTATTAGTAGTATTAGTAGTATTATTATCACCATCATCATCATCATCATTATTATTATAATATTTGAGATACTTTAATAAGTAAAATGGTAGGAAATTCTTTTGGTTTTGAATCATTTTTAGCTAGGAATCTTCTGGAATTCGTTACATCGAGAATGACTCACACCCAGAAAGATATAAAGTCTGTTATTTTTAAACATAATTAAAAATATTGTTTTTTTTTTTACATCCTAATCAAGATGGTTCTCTTTAGAGAAACGCCCAAAGATAAATTGGAAATAACTCTAACTAAACAGAGAATAAACACAATTCGTGCAATTACTCAGCAAGACTCATGCATTGTAGAAGAATACTTTGACATTTAAACAGCTTAAATAGACATTTGAAATATTTGCATCGGTGTGATTAACGCACCAACGAAATACAAATTTTGGCGAACGAAGAAATAGGCAAAGTTTTATTGGCGGAAGTTGTTTTGAGCAATACAAGAGAGGATAGCAGAAAGGATCAAAATAAATGACCACTAGGTGTTCATGACAGAAGGTTTGACCAAGGTGAACTTATCTTTGCCTGAATTATTAATTTAAGAACGAACAAGGAGGATATTGACATATACACGCATTTCTAAAACTTAAATATTTTCTTTATGCTTTACCCGTAATAATTAATATAATAACATTGGTCAGGAACTGGTGCTACATCTTTGTATCTCCTCCATCTGTAATGGAAGAGTTATGGCACCTTATGATGGGTTTTTCGAAACGATAAAAATACTGGAAAGTAGGCCTAGATAGTGTATTATGTGCGTGCTGCAATGCGTGATATGATGCAGCTCGTGTGTCAGGGAATAGAATATTGGTTATAACGATAAAGCTTGGTTTCCTTTCATATAACTGATATAGTACAAACAGGCGGTAAATACCAAAGTGATAAGAATCGACACAGAATAAGCCGGGCGTTTGCTTGAATATCCCAATTCTTTTGATTCCAAAAGATAACAAACGCACAAATCTATACTCATGGTCGGCCGGAGGCTATACTAGAAGACACTTGCTCAAGATGTCACGGAGTGGGACTGAACCGAGAACCATGTGGTTAGGAAGCAAGCTTCTTGCCGCATAGCCGCGCCTGCGCGTCACTTCCTTCTTCACGCAGCCCAGAAATACATTTTTATTCTGCAACTCACCCAGCCACCCGTCATTATGGTCAACAACACTACGACTGGCAACACAAGGTAGGAAATGGAATCTTATGTCCGGAGTGTTCTTGATTATAACGCCGACCGTTCCATTACAGTCGATGTCTGGAAATATGGGATGGTCAATGATGGAATATATTCGATCATAGACAAACTCGGTCATGATTAGTAGTGAGAATTTACAAAAAAAAAAAAAAAAGATGAAGACGGGTGTGTAAACAACAAACAGATGTATTTAACCCTCAGGTAGTGAGAAAGTTTTTTTTATGTTTCGAGCCTACGCTCTTCGACAGAGAGGAACACAGACATAAACGGGGAGAGAAAATAGAAAAAGTTATAGTGGCTAGCGATCTATGATGGTGAAATGATTAGTAGAGGGTTAATCAGTATGAAAAGCAACAGCAACTACAACAGCAACAATAACAAGAAGACAACGGAAATAACAAATTGCAAAAGAATAAAAAGAAAACAAAACGAAGAGAAAATTACAGACAAATTTCCAGAACAGTCTCAGGTATTTTTGTTTCTATTGCCATTTCCTTCATCGTGTTTATGTTTTCTTTCAATAGCTTTAGATAATTGTAAGAATATAATTCCAGGTGTAGCAATTTGCAAATGGAATCGTGTACGCAAGTGTCTTTTCTTCTTTTGGTTATATTCTTTCTTTCTCCGCAAGACATTGATTTTAATGAAAATCACCAATCCTTGTAGAAAATCATCACTCTCTCAGCACGATTCAACACAGTGATTACGTCACCCGCTATTACAAAATCAATTGTGAAAACAATATTATCGGTTTTTATTTCTTGAGGATAATTGTCTGGATTTGTGTTGCAAAGCTGTAACATGCAAATATTCCGCTGAGTAAATAGCCACGTATAGACTTTGTGCTATCATTTTCTAAACCAAAAGACATTCATTCAATAACACACTGCAGGAAGGTATACATCAGGTCGATATTTAGTTGTTATTCGATATGATTTTGACTATTATTATTATTATTATTCTATGTTTGACTTTTGCTTTATATTTGTACAAGTTGGTTTCAAGTCTTACCCAGAGACCTCAAGAGACAACAGGTTGGACGTTCTTGTTGTTGTTATACCTAGTGTGCCATATATTTGTGTTTTTTTTTGGTGTTGTACTAGTGAATGTCTAAAAAAAAATAAAGAAAATTATGTTTGTTTTAAACCTTGAGATTACATAGAAAGTATTTTGCGTCGGATATGAGCAGTTCCCATGAGCACTATCTTTTGAATTTCTGCCATTTTTGAGTATCCTGGTATCTGAGTTAGGTAGCAATCAGCCCCTTTTGCTATCATTTCCAGGGCACCTATGACAAAAGGTATTCTTTTAGTCTTTTTATTATTATTATTATTATTATTATTATTATTATTATTATTATTATTATTATTGAGTGAGAGAGTAGCACACGCCATCAAAGAGAAACTGGGGTAAAATATACGAAGCCCAGTATACCCATCATGACTACCCGTCTGATAAGGGTACATTAGGCACATGCATCACAACTACGAGTGCGCATGACCTTCAGCAACATTTCTTTCGACTTAACTTACCATGTTCAAATTCCACCAACGTCGACTTTGCCCTATGTCCATTCACGTTGAATAAAATCAGTACCAGTCAGTAACTCGGGTCAATGTAATCGACTTATCGATAAGCCTTGTAATAATTATATTGCTGTCTTTTGCCGAACTACTGATTTAAGGGAATGTAAACATACAAACACCGGTTTTGTAAGGCAGACACAGACACTCATATATATATATATATATATATATACGATGGCTTCTTGCAGTTTCCGCCTTCCAAATCCACTCTCATGGCCTTGGTCGACCTCGGGCCACAGTACATGAGACTTGTACAAGTTTCCACGCAGTGGGACTGAACCCGGAACCCTGTGGTGTCGGAAGGAAACTCTTTATCAGACAGCCACGCCTCTGAAAATACAATGTCTCTTCTTTAACTTTTTTTAAAAATTGCTTTTAAAGTAATATGATCGCAATTTAGCTGCTATTTCTAACTCCTCCAGCGTCCGTTTAAGGCCATTCACATTATCTCTCCGGTTCCTCGTTGGCCCATGCTTACATTTATATTTCTATAACGATTAATTACTTCGATGCAAAAACCCGGCGGCGGCATGTATGACCGCTGGAGACCCTGATAGACCAAAGCAGTTGATTTATAAATCCTTCGTGGATTTCACGATACATGTAACATTTACTGGAGTCAGTTATGGCCTCTCAAATAATCATCTCCTAACATACAGCCGTTGGACCTGTGCCAACGTTACGCAGCATCGTTCATTGCTATTAATAAATAAATGATTTGACTCTGATTTCCAAATTAGGTCTGCATCTTCGAATTTAGATTGAGATACAAGAAAGAAAAACAAACAAACGATTCGATACTTAATCAATGCCTCACAGTGATTGTTGCTTTTATTATTATAGTTGTTGTTGTTGTTGTTGTTCTTGTTCTTGTTGTTGTTCATTACAGCTGTATTGTTGCAGTTCCTGTTGGCTTTCTTGATTACGTTGATGTTGTGGATGTTGTTGTTATCGTCGTCGTTGTTGTTGTTATTGGTGGAGTTTGTTTTGTTGTTATTGTTGTCGGTGCTGGTAGTTGTTATTGGTGTTACTGTTGTTGTTGTTCTTGCTGTTATGTTCTAATTGATTTCACATTTTGGCACAAAGCCAGCAATTTCGAAGAATGTGGGAGGAGGCCATGTTGATTACATCGACACGCAGTGTTCAACTGGTTTTATTTAATCGACCCCGAAAGGATGAAAGGCGAAGTGGGTCCCGGCGGAATTTGAACTGAGAACGTGAAGACTGACGAAATGCCGCTAAGCATTTTGTCCGGCGTGCTAACGATTCTGCCAGCTCTCCGTCTTATTGATATGTTGCAATTGTTGATCTTATAGAGCAAACTGGGGTCCGCAGACCCCTGGTGGTCCGTGAACTAAATCTCATATAAAATATATACATATATAAAATATATACATATATAAAATATATACATACTTATATATATTGGGTCAACCTATAAATAATGCGGTTTTTCTATACTTATTTTATGTTTCAAAGTTAAGATAAACAATGCTCTTTTTTAATCTAAAGTATACTCTCCTTCATTTTCCACAATGTTCTTCCATCTATCTGCTAGACTTGTAAGGCCCCTCTACCAAAATTCATTCGTCCGTGACTGTTCTGATTTCGTCTACAGAATTCATATTTTTTCTGTCCAAATGATTTTAAAGACTGCGGAATATATCATAATCAGGTGGGTCAATATCCCGCGAATATGGTGGGTGGGGAAAATTTGCCTATCCAGCCTTTGGAATGTCATCCTCGCTGTATGTGGCCGAGCGTTATCCTAACGGAAGAACGCCTTTCGTGTTGAAACCAAAGATGGTCGTTTTTCTTCTAGTGCTTACTTGAAATGACTAATTGAATGACCAAATCCAAGATTCTCTGATAGTTCCTCAACAGTTACGATGGGATTTTGTTCCACCACGGTTTTCAAGATGTCCTCGTTGAGATCTACAGAACTTCCAGGACGAGGCTCGTCTTCTAGACTCTAGCTTTCGGATCGTAATTTCTGGAACCACCACTGACACTGCCTTAGGTTTATTGTCCGATCTCTGTATACTGTATTAATATTCCTCGCACTTTCCGTAGCATTGTTGCCCTTATTAAACTAATAAAGCAAAATATGCCGAATATGCTCCTTTGTCACTTCCATTATAGCTTTGAAATATAACGTAAAATCAAATAGCAATCTTCAAAACTTGCACTAAGTATAAGTACGACATTTAGTTCATGCAGTTGATAAAACTGCATTGTTTATGAGCCAATATATAGAGTGTAGCCGAAAAGTATATTTAGTTATTCAAGAAACTCTTTTGCATTCATATATCAACGGTTTAGGTCTTAACGATAAAAACTTATGAAAGCATTATTCTCTGCTAATTTAGTTAATTGTAAGATAGAAATTTACGTGCAATAAAATGTTTCAAAAGAATATCAAAGTGATTGCGTGATAACTATAAACCTACTTTTGGGCCATTCATTTCAATAAAAGGGTTGGGAAACACTGCGATAGATGTTGATTAGTGTTAATATTAAGGCAGTGAGAAAGTCGGCGAAAACGCCGGTCGAAATGTTTAACGATATTTCGTCTGTCTTTACGTTCTGAGTTCAAAATACGCAGAGGTCGACTTTGACTTTTACCATTTCAGGGTCGATAAATTAAGTACCCGTCGCGTACTGGGGTCGATGTGATCGACTGTACCCCTCCCCAGAAAATCCAGGTCTTGTGCCTATATTAGAAAGGATTATTATCATTATTATTCTCCTGAGTTTATTTGTGAAGCTGAACTGTATATGCAACTATTTATTTTCCCTCGGAAGCCCAAGTGGAGGGTAAAGTTAGATACAGGAACGCAATTCAGACAGGGTTAAAATAAACGAATGTACTTAAAATATAAAATCTCTCATTTACCGCTCTAATGACAGAAATTGTACAGGATCGCTTAGCATGTTAGAAAAAAGCAGTCAAATAACCTTGAAATTATGAACTAATTTTTATTTTTAAATAAGGGCACTTCAATTATATAACATAGACGGGCTCGACTAAGAACAATCTTGTGTTAAACAATGTTAACAACAATGCGAGCCAAGAACGAAGTTTCTACGTGGTAGAATCAGCCCGAAATTTGCACTCAAATTCAGCCGTTGGAAACAAAAGAAGGAGAAATAAACAATAATATGGTTTTAGGTACATTGTGTTTGGAAGAAAGGCAAGATGTACACAGCTGGAACATGCTTGACTACTAGTCTACTCCATTAGAGCTGGCCTGACCGTTAAGTAACACAAAAAAACTAAACGGTAACATCATCGGCATCACCAGGAGAACCGAGTAACAGGAAATGCAGCAATGGGAGGGAAAAATTAACACAAAAAAGAAAAATTAAAACGAAACAACAGGAACTGCAGCAATAACAGAAATAACAATGGAACCATCCCGGCAGCCACCAACACCAAAACCGACATTATCATCGCCATTGCCGTAACCGCCATTACCTTAAAAAAAAAATCGACGAAAATAACAGCAACAACAACAACAATGTGTCGATGTAATCAAGTGTTCTCTTGAAGCATGAATTTGTTGGTCTGGTGCCAATGTTAGCAAATGAATATCGTGTAACAACATGTATGGAATACAATTTAATATCAATTTAACATATACCTGATTATATGAGGGTTTCGTTTTTGCTTTTTTTGCTTTTTTGTTTGTATTTTTTTTCTTTTTTGAAAACACAACATAGCATAACAGCAACAACAACAACAACAATAGCAGCGATAGCAACAACAAAAACAGCAACAATAATGAGGAAGAGGAGGAGAATGATAATGATGATAATAAAGACGACGGCGAGACGAGAAGATGATGACGACGATGTTGATGGTGATGATGCTGATGATAATTAGTTATATTAGCCACAAGAGTGGTAGCGGTGGAGGTGGTGGTGGTGGTGGTAGTGATAGTAGTAGTTGTAGTAATAGTAGTATTAGTAGCAGCAGCAGCAGCAACAACAACGACGATGACGACGACATTAATGATGATGATGGTGATGATGATGATGATGATGGTGGTGGTGGGGTTCATGTTGTTGTTGGTGGTGGTGGTGATGATGATGATGATGATTATGATGATGATAACGGCGGCGGTGGCGATGACGACGACGATGATTCATTTTAGTACAGGTTTGAAGGTTGAGAGTACATTACAAGTACACACAATGCGAAAAATAATAATAAAGAAACAATTAAAAAAATGGGAAATATTTTACAGAGAATCAGTTTACAAAAATAACAACAGAAAGGTTTCAAGTTCGAAAGGAAACTTTATAAATTAAGGATAAGTTATTTAAGTTCCATCAAAGAATGCCATACATCCAATATTTCCGTGAGTTCTCTCTCCCAGCATTGTTCATTGGCCATGGGAGGATGTTGAGTAAAAGTCCTCGTATATTGGAGCTGTTATTGCCCCTCACATCCCCTTTCATGGCAATTCGTTGGAAAGCAGCACCTTCGTGTCCACTACCATCTTTTATTCCAAGTAGAACTCGAAGTAACTGATGAACTCCTGGATAAAGTGTTTTCTCAATAATACAATCATTACTACGTCCTTAAAAGCAGGTACAGAGAAATTGTTTGTCCTTTGCGGCCAAAGCGGCGGGGAAACCATCAAAAATATTTTTGACCCAAAGCGAGATCTTTTCTATATGCTGCGCAGCAGTTCAAAATATCTCTACAAGACAGTCCTTGCAAAATGGTTTAAGTGATCTACACGCATCTTCGACTGACATCTCTTCTCTGTTTGTAGGGTTTATCTTGTATTGGCTAAAGCTCTCCAGCTGCAAAACCCAGGCCGTGCTTACAGAAAATTTGTAAAGCTACCGAGATGGAACTGTTTTGATAGAAAATGTTCTGATATTCTACATCGAACACGTAATGGCGTTTGGCCTGCCTTTGTCTTTAACAGAATCACCAAGCTGGGTACCAGAACTGCCATGTTATGTTGGCAAACAATCTTTACTATATATTGGTATTGTTCTATAAAATCTAGAAAAAAAATCAACCTGAATGTCAATTTGAATTTGTTTCCCTTTTGTCTGATCAAAAAATAAATTATGAAACCATATTAATTTTTATCAAATATTTCCACCAAATATATTTACCTATCTCCATCAATATTTTTATTCCTTTTTCAAAATTAAATAAATGTAATGAAATTAATGTACCCGTAATTAGTTAATTTGTTCGTGACTAAGAGATGTAACCATTTTGCAATTGTGTGGCTACGAACAGTAATGGAAATATAATAATATTAAATGAAATGTAATTGAATTTAATAAATGTTAAGAGAAAATAATAATACGGTTTATTTTATTAAATTAGCAGGAGAAATTTCCATCAAGACATTTTTCCATTGTCAAAAAAAGTGAACAATCTATAAGAGACATGCTTAAAACAATTCTTTGGGATACCGGTACATGGCCTGCAATTTCGATGAAGGGGTAAGTCGATTACATCGACCCTGTGCACAGCTGGTATTTATTTTATCGACCTAGGGTTTTGCCCGGCACGCGAACAATTGTGCCAGCTCGTTGCTTTAGACATGCTTATAATAATGATTTCAAATTTTGGCACGAGGTTAGCAATTTCAGGGTGGAGATAGGGCGATTACATTGACGCCAATGCTCGACTTGTACTTATTTTATTGACCTCGGAAGAGTAAGAGGTAAAGTCAACCTCGGTGGAATTCGAATTGAGAAGGCAAAAACGGATGAAATACCTATTTCTTCACTACCCACAAGGGGCTAAACACAGAGAGGACAAACAAGGACAGACAAACGGATTAAGTCGATTACATTGACCCCAGTGCGTAACTGGTACTTAATTTATCGACCCCGAAAGGATGAAAGGCAGAGTCGACCTCGGCGGAATTTGAACTCAGAACGTAGCGACAGATGAAATACCGCAAAGCAACTCGCTCGGTGTGCTAACGATACTGCCAGCTCACCGCCTTCAGCCGTGCTTATAGTAACGATTTCAGATTTTGGCACAGTCGTCAACTGCTACCTAATTTATCGACCCCGAACGGGGGAAAAGCATAATCGATCGCGGCATAATTTGAATCTCAACGTAAAGACGAACAAAATGCCAGAAACATTTTGCCTGGCATTCCAACTATTCTGACAGATCGCTGTCTTAGACATACTTTCTATGTGTAAGGCCTGTCAGTCTGTTTCTCTCGGATATAAGGGGCTGAAATCACAATATTCTCCTGAACGGGCCACTGAGGAGAGGAAAAGTCGCTTACATGGACCTCAGTACGTGATTGGTTTAGGAAATACGTACTGAACAATATAGAAACTGATATACAATGAATGGGATGGTCGCATTTGGCATGCATCTGTTTGTAGCAGGGGCGTAAATAGAATGTGTGTCGTTTGGGTAGTCCTTAATTTGGCGGCTCCCATTCCCTGGCTTATACAAACTTAAAAAGCAAACCCCAAAATAGTAGTCTAGGGCTGCCCGTCTAATGGAAACCTCCACGAGTCTCTTTTATTGGAAAACAGATTTGCTGAATCGAACGGGGTTGAGATGTGACTAAACTGGAACAGCAACACCGAGGACAATGGAAACAACCATAGCAGCAACAGCAGCAGCAGCAGAAAGACAAGAACAACATCTATATTAACAATCCCACTTCTCTGATTTGTATTAAACTATATATTTATGTAACGTATGCTCTGGTGCTCGAATCGGATATATCGATTAGAGAGAATCGTTATCGAAGATGGAAGATATGAACTGGGACACGAGTAGTTTGTTGAATATTAAATGGATTGTGTTACACAGCGGAACGTTTCCATGCTGTTACGAAATCGGAAGATAAAGATTAGATCCAAATATAATGGTTCGCAGTGAGATAATCGATGAGTGTTAGTGCTGATCGAACCGATACACTTGCCGTCATATGTATTTCGTTCACCCCCATCTATGCTAGACCGCAACAAACGCACGCCATGACTAACTTTGTTTGCACAGCATGTCTGGTCCCTGGAATACCAATATTGACGTTGATTTAGAAATGTTAATCAAGACCATCCTCTATAGCAGAAATGTTAGCAATATTTAAGGAACTTCGAAGGCGATAAATGCGTGTGTATTTATTTTTATTCTTTTCTTACTCGGTACAACGTCAATATATACAGAAAAAAAAGAAAAATCAAACAGGGTGACGAACTGGTAGAATCGTTAGCATTATGCTTAATAGCATTTCGTCTTTTCTTTACGTTCAAATTCCGCTGAGTCTAATTTGCCTTTCATCCTTTCGAGGTCGATAAATTAAGTACCAGTGAATTACTGGGGTCGATGTAATCGGCTGGCCCCCTCACCACAAAAAATTCAGGCCTTGAGCCTTTAGTAGAAAGGATTATATATTTTAAAAGAATTTAAAAAATCAAAAGGTAAAATGTATTGAAATTTCGAAACGAAGTTATAGACAAAGAACACCCACCTCGAGCAAATGTCTTCTAGTATAGCTTCGGGCCGACCAAACGCTTGTGATTGGATTTGGTAGACGGGCATTGAAAGAATCTCGTCGTATAAATCGTATCTATCTATCTATCTATCTATCTATCTATCTATCTATCTATCTATCTATCTATCTATCTATCTATCTATCTATCTATCTATCTATCTACATATCTATCTATCTATCTATCTATCTATCTATCTATCTATCTATCTATCTATCTATCTATCTATCTATCTATCTATCTATCTATCTATCTATCTATCTATCTATCTATCTATCTATCTATCTATCTATCTATCTATCTATCTATCTATCTGTCTGTCTGTCTATCTGTCTGTCTATCTGTCTATCTATCTGTCTGTCTGTCTGTCTACATATATGTATATGTATATATGTATGTATGTATGTGTGTGTGTGTGTCTGTGTTTGGCTCCCCACCATCGTTGGACAACTGATGTTGGTGTGTTTAGGTTCCCGTAATTTAGCCGTGCAGATAAAGAGACGGATAGAATAAGTAATAGTCTTACAAAAAATAAGTCCTGGGATCCATTTGTTCGACTTAAGGCGATGCTGCAGCATGGCTGCAGTCAAGTGACTGAAACAAACAAAAGAACAACAAATTATAAACAGATTAAAACTAAAAGCTATAACAACTTTTCTATCCTTCATTCGTTTCCTGTTTTCTTTTTCTTTCGTTCGTTTCAATCTATTCCTGATCGTTTTCCAATGAATTATTAAACTTAAACGTAGGTCATTCTAGGTTATCATGTTTCAGTTAATTCCAGTTGCAAAAAAAAAGTGAAAATAAAATCCTTGTTTTAAAAAAAAAATTATAAAAGAACTGGGTGCAATGTAAAATAATGGAGAGTATTTTCTGCTTGGTGCCGTGTTCAAGTGCCACATTTTAAACAGGTTTTACTATTGAAAATATTCTGAGATAAAACTGAAATCTTTACCACAATGAAGCAAGCTAGAGTGTTACTATTTATGCAGCTTTTAAATATTGAAGGAAATGAATGCTATAATGACGATCATTACTATAATGAACCAAGTTTGAGGGTCACAAACTGAGCAATTATAGCAATGGGTGAAAATCGAAGATATAACCGACATCTTTTCTACAGTATGATTATTATTATTATTATTATTATTAGAATAGTATTAAACATGGACGGGAAGTATGATGCAGCCAAAATATTTGCTACAATGAAATAAGTTTCAGTATTACTCTGCTCAAATATCAAAACAAATCAAAGATATAACGATATCACAGAAATGTTTTGTATATAAACAGAATATTGCGGACGGTCGACAAAACAGACGATCTAAAAGAACCAAGAACGTTCATTTAACGCGTATTTCCCACAGATCCCACAAGTTACAAAGAAATAGTTTTCTTATATCTTTATTGCCCACATGGGGTTAAATATAGAGGGGCAAACAAGGACAGACAAAGGGAGTAAATCGATTACATCGACCCCCAGTGCGTTACTAGTATTTAATTTATCGACCCCGAAAGGATGAACGGTAAAGTCGACCTCGGTAGAATTTGAACTCAGAACGTAACAGCAGAAGAAATACCTATTTCTTTACTACCCAGAAGGGAGTAAACACAGAGAGGACAAACAAGGACAGACAAACGCATTAAGTCGATTATATCGACCCCAGTGCGTAACTGGTACATATTTAATCGACCTCGAAAGGATGAAAGGCAAAGTCGACCTCGGTGGAATTTGAAACCCAGAGCGAAACGACAGACGAAATACCTATATCTTTACTACCCACAAGGGGCTAAACACAGAGAGGACAAACAAGGACAGTCAAACGGATTAAGTTGATTATATCAACTCCAGTGCGAAAGTGGTACTTATTTAATCGACCCCGAAAGGATGAAAGGCAAAGTCGACCTCGGTGGAATTTGAAACCCAGAGCGAAACGACATACTAAATACCTATATCATTACTACCACAATGGGGCTAAACACAGAGAGGACAAACAAGGACAGTCAAACAGATTAAGTTGATTATATCAACTCCAGTGCGAAACTGGTACTTATTTAGTCGACCCCGAAAGGATGAAAGGCAAAGTCGACCTCGGCGGAATTTGAATTCAGAACGTAGCAGCAGACGAAATGCTAATAAGCATTTCGCCCGGCGCGCTAACGTTTCTGCCAGCTCGCCGCTTTACAAGTAAAATTTTTCTGGTAAAATATTCAACCTAATTTAACGTTGAAAACTCTAAACGTGGCTTCGAAACATTAAACAGAATGAGAGCCACCGATTCCTAAGGCTATCGTTCGAAATAGCAGCATATCATGTTAGAAGAATTAGTTCTGCTGACATGAAGACACACAATCGAATGCTTGTTATGGATTTGACTTTTCCATCTATAAACAAATAATTGAGTGCGTTATCCACTCGGCCATCTCACCTCTATTATATTATTTCGATATGCATTATTGATTATTCCCATAACATGTCATATCGCACTGTGTGATACGGTGCATTGTTATTCAATATGACTTTATAGTTGCTAAAAGCCAAAAAGCCAGAAAGGGGAAATGCGGTCGTTCGACCAGTTAGAAATAGCAGACAAATCTCAACCAATCAGATTTGACAGTTTCTATATAAATACATAAATGATTGAAAATATCTTTGTGTTCCAATATTCGAAATAATGTGCTTCTGGGTAGATTAAGCTTTAAAAATGGAACCCTTACCATCACCAACACCCCCCAAAGAATAAATAAGCTAAGAGGAGAGGAAATTCTTTGATGATCGCTTAAACAATTGGATCAAAGATAGGTTCATTCAGACTCGGTATGAATAAGCTTAACTTTGATCTCCTAAGAACAGCAGCAACAATAATGAGAACAACAATAGTATTTGAAGATACAGCAACAGTAACAAAACGTTTAATCATGTTATAGTGTGCTGATTATTTATTAGAGGAAGATGCTGATGAGAGCTGTAGTAACAATTTTGTGTTATAACCAGAGACCATAAAATATTATATACATCGAAACAAACACTTATGAATGAGGCAGATTGAGGACAATTTCTATTAGGATGGAACTGGGCAGTCCAGTGTTCTAGCTTTGCTTCGCTCATGGGGCAGTAATCTACCCTGACAGCATATATAAATGAGCTTTTAACTAGCTATATTAGGTCCAAATATTACTCCTAGCAATATATGTGCTTGTAGCATATAAAGTCACAATAAGTTACGAATAAAATTTTGCTCATACAGTTTATATCGCACCCAGCTGCCCACATTAATATACACATGCATACATACATTCTCTCTCAGTTTATTTCCCCGTGTTCCTTTCTATTGACGGGCGTAGGCTCGAAACATAAACGACTTTCTCACCTTCCCGAGCGTGAAACCAGTACACCTGCTTCTTGTTTATACACCTGTCTTGGCTTTTGTATTTCTGTAAATTTTAACTACACACACACACACACAGACATATATATATATATATATATATATATATATATATATATATATATATATATATATATATATATATATAGATAGATAGATAGATAGATAGATAGATAGACAGCTAGAGATGTAGATATAGATAGAGAGATAGCAAGATAGAGACATAGATACATGCATACATACATATTATACACACACACGTATATATATATATATATATATATATATACACACATACATATACATGTTTATGTATATATGTGTGTTTATGTATATTTATGTCTGTGTGTGTGTGTTTGTATCCGCGTTTCTCCGCGCCACTGCTTGACAACCTCTGTTGGTTTGTTTACCTTCACACCAAGTGTGTCATCAAAAGAAAGTGATTGAATAAGTACCAAGATTTAACACCAAAAGTACTGGAGTCAATTCCTTCGACTAGAAATTCATCGAAGCTATGCCCCAGCATGACCGCATTCTAACGACTGAAGCAAGTAAAAGATAACAGACAATGGATGATAAGTACATACATATATAGAATGAATTAGACAAAAAAATAAACAATTGTATAAACCCGGCCAGACTATTAAACTTTTACATTCAGGAGTGGCTGTGTGGTAAGTAGCCTGTTAACCAACCACATGGTTCCGGGTTCAGTCCTACTGCGTGGCATCTTGGGCAAGTGTCTTCTGCTATAGCCCTGGGCCCACCAATGCCTTGTGAGTGGATTTGGTAGTCGGAAAGTGAAAGAAGTCTGTCGTATATATGTATATATATATAAGTGTGTGTGTATATGTTTGTGTGTCTGTGTTTGTCCCCCTAGCATTGCTTGACAACCGATGCTGGTGTGTTTACGTCCCCGTCACTTAGCGGTTCGGGAAAAGAGACCGATAGAATAAGTACTGGGCTTACAAAGAATAAGTCCCGGGGTCGATTTGCTCGACTAAAGGCGGTGCTCCAGCATGGGCGCAGTCAAATGACTGAAACAAGTAAAAGAGTAAAAGAGTAAAGTTGAAACGATGTGGCATAAATCATTCAGACCTTTGGTCGCTGGTCTCCTTGGTGCCTGACAGAAAGCGAAAGATAAAAAAAAGTAGAATTACAAATTCTTTTATTATGAACGGACATTTTAAATGTTTTACATCTTTTTTCCTCTCAGGAGTGGGTTAATTTGTATGCTACTAAACAGCTTTTCTTCCTTATAACATGGTTTGAAATATGGCAGACATTTTGATTCATGGCCACATCAAGGAACCAGTTCTTTATGATATAACACTGATGAGATAACATGTCGGTTTTGTCTTGGAGGCGAAATTACAAACTTAGTTACCCCCTTTTTTTTTCAGAAGTTTGGCATGCAAGATATTCGAAAGAACTCTGTGCTTTTCTATCAGAAATATTTTGAATAAACGATATAGACATTTGAGAAACTACTTTCTGGTATTCTTTTCGAATTTAAGAAAAAATAACAGAAAAATGAATCGTGTGTGTGTGTGTGTGTGTGTGTGTGTGTAAAATGTTGAATAAATCGCCCGTTAAATTTATTTTTAGTTACCGAAATATAATATCTGGAATCTTGAATTATCAGCTGTATATATATATTTTTTTCTCAATAAATCATCGATTCCGAAAGTCATGAATTATTATCTGGGCTATTTACGGAGTTAAGATAGTTACAAAAACTTTATATGAAGCTGGTTGTTTGAGATTTTTACTTAGATATTGGCGGTTGCTTCAGCTTTATTATTTTTTGTTATTTATATTTAACATATTCGCAGCGAAATTATACGTATAGCAGATTTTTCGGAAAAAGTGTTTACCAAATTTATAAAAGACATGCTTAGCGATACCCATACACACACTGAGATGAAGCTGGACATAAAACCAGATAATTTTAACAATTTTTATGCTTACGTGCCTATGAATAAATATTATTTACATAAATTTTTATCGTGAAAATCACTTCATTTTATTAAGGGGTTACTATACTGGAAGAAGATTTATGGATGAAATACTGGCTAACGTATATTAATATATTTCGCAAAGATTATTAATTATAGGAGAGGAATTTGGGAATGCATTTACATATTAACTTTATATTTCATTTCTTGAAAAGTTGAGTATTTATTTATGTTGATGACTAAGCATGTAGCGCTATGGTTGTCAAACATTTTGATATCCCGGCCACATACAAAAAAGACTGCAATTTTTTAGAGAGTTGAACCCACGAAATAAAGTAAAACGAAAGTCCATTAAAGAAAAGTTTTTTATATTTATTGAGGAAATACCGTTGAACACCACTACAAGGATACTTGAGGGCCACATTCGTCCATGGGACCTGCTGCTGAGAACAGCAGTTGTTGCTAGAAAATTTACGATGTGTCAATATTTGAATCTGACTTTCTGGATCAGCCATGACTAGGTGGTGTTTGCGAGAGATTCTTGTGTCCAGGAATCGAAACCACAATCTTACGATCATCCTATCATCCTGCTGACACCCTATACACTAAGCCACGCGCCTTCCCCACCACACATATATATATATGTATATATATATACATATATATATATATATATATATATATATATATATATATATATATAAATATATATATATATATATATGTATATATATATATATATATATGTATGTATGTATGTGTGTGTGTGTGTGTACACACACACAAAGAGACGCATACACACACATATACATATTTAAATGCTTATGAAAATTGCTTAATACAGTTAAAGTTGATTTTTTTAAAATTGTTTTAAAAAAAATGGTATGAAATGCTTTATCAGGATGTTACGAAGAAGGTTTTTCCAGTGTATCAGCGCTGACACACAGGAAAAACCTTCTTCGTAACATCCTGATATGACATGACCGCGTGTATATCATTGACGATTTTCTCCCTCCGTCTTCCCTTCCTTGGATCTTTCTTTTTTTCTATGTTTCTTTTTTTCTATGTTTCGCTCGAAACGTTAAATCCTCCTTCTTTCTTTCCTTTCCTGAGCGTCAAATAACACTATATTCGTTCCACGTCCTCGCGTTGTTGTTTTATCTCTTCGTTCATGCTTAGTTAACTATATATATATATATATATATATATATATATATATGAGCGTATGTATATACATACGCTATATTGTTTCGTAAGCGTATACTTATGAAATATACCGTATATATATATATATATATATATATATATATATATACACATAATAAATATAAACATGATTCTGCATGTATGTATGTGTGCGTGCATGCATATAGTTTTCTGTGTGTTGAGGGTTATCTCTCATCCTGTTAGTTTAAATTTAACAGTACTGAAATTTTTAACCAACAGAACTTTCTCTTGTATAGACGGCGTAGGACTGCTAGAGAATATTTGTTAGTGGATTGTGATTTAGCTGTTATTTCTAGCTTGTCGTTTAGTAGTAGTAGTAGTAGTAGTAGTTGTAGTATTAATAGTAGTAGTAGTAGTAGTAGTAGTAGTAGTAGTAGTAGTAGTAGTATTAATAGTAGTAGTAGTAGTAGTAGTAGTAGTAGTAGTAGTAGTAGTAGTTAGTAGTAGTAGTAATATTGGTAGTGCTGTTGATGGCGGGGCGCTAATTGGTTTTTTTTTGTGGCAGATAATAATCTAGATTAGAACGCAATCTGCAGCTGATGCCTCGATATTATGGATAATAAGATTGCGAAGCATGAGTTACTCATCATTAATTCACAGAAATCGTATTCACGATCGGAATAATCCGCGTCTTTCAAAGCAAGGACTGTTGCTAATGGTTTCAGGATGACCGAGTCTCGGCGGAGAACCTCGTTCTGTTCCTCATAGTTTTTGGTTACAATCTAATACACATTAATATGCTTATACATGCAGTTAAATAAATAAATAAATAAAATATATATATATATATATATATATATATATATATATATATATATATATATATAACACGTGTATATATGAATATTATATATGTACACACACAAACACACCACACATATATGTGCACATATGTGTTATATACGAACCTATTATTTGAAGGAAATCATTCTACCCACCCCCAGAAATATTAGGCATTGAACCAGTCTTTCTTTGGATGACAACATATATTCATGAGGCTTACATAACTCTAAATGAATTATATATATATATATATCTTTGCATGTATGTATATATATAGGTATGTATGTGCAGATGATTCACTTATATGGTTGCGTAATGTATATATATAAATATATTACATAAATATATGTGTATGTATATATACGTACATATACGTATATATATTATATATCGATATATATATATGTATACATATATATATATATATATATATATATGATATATATTATATATATATAAAATGAGATAGGGTTGAAAAATTCAAGCCACCATGGGATAATAAATACAATATACTGCTAGTAGGTACCCAACAAAATTAATACATAGATGTTAAAAATTGTCAAAAATCAGTTCACCTATTGCATTATATGGGTAAAGGTAATAATATTACCGAATATAATACTACAAAATTAGAGAATGGAGAAATATACTTAAATCAGTAAAAAAACTTCGATGAAACTCAATCCATCTTTAATACACCATAACATATTAGTAAAGGCAATACATAAAAGAAATGAGATATACAGTAATAGTAAAAAGATAAAGAGATATAAGTAAAAAAATTTTCAAATATGATATGCAAATAGATTTGAAAATTTTTTACTTATATCTCTTTATCTTTTTACATTACTGTATATCTCATTTCATTATGTATTGCCTTTACTACTATGTAATGGTGTATTAACGTATGGATTGATTTTCATCGGAAGTGATGTTTACTGATTTAAGTATTTCTCCATTCTCTAATTTTGTTGTACTATATATATATATATAATATATATATATATATATATATACAGATAGATATATATCTACGTATATACACGTATCTGTATGTAATTATATTGTGTGTGGGTGTATATATACATATATGTATGTGTGTGTGTATACATATGCATGTATGCATATAAATGTATATATATATATAGCCATATACGCAGATACATATCTTCCAACAAAATAGTACAAACAGATTCACAGACGGCATTATGGCGCGAAGATAACAGCTGTTCAGGATATGAAGACTAATATGTGATCCGTTATAAAATTTCTGTGAAACACAATGCCAGACATCCTTTAGATAATCACCGTTAATATGATATAATTCAATTGCAGAAGTCGTCTATCTACAGAAAACTACACACTGTGACCATTAAAGTTAGGAATAGTTGGTGAAGAAGATATCTATAAGATTACGATTAGTTTACTCACGAAATTGAAAAGAATGAACTACAGAGTTGCCCAAAAGCAGGCTTACAATTATTCAACTCTTTCAAATTCATATATTAACAGTTTAGGTCTTAATTATAATACACTAGCAGTATCGCCTGGCGTTGCTCGAGTTTGTAAGGGAAATAACTATATAAGCATTTTTAGAGAGTTATAGCCAAAAAATAGCAAAAAAATGCATTAAAAATGGAAAAAAAATTATGTTAAATTTTTTTTTAAATCGTTGACTCATCGTAGACATTTTTAGAGAGTTACTTTCCTTATGTAATAGCGGAAAAATGCATTAAAATGGAAATAAATGTTGGTAATTTTTTTTTTAAATCGTAGACTCATCGTAGATGCGCGCTAATAACCAGAAGGGCTCGAAATGAATCACGACTATAAGATACCCGGTTTTGGTTAAACTGCACCGCAAAATGTGGGATTAGTTAGGAATCTAAATCGTAGGAGACAGACACGCAACTTGACTTTTATATATAAAGATTATGAGACTATTATTCAATGCTAATTTAGTTGATTTTGTGAAGCTCTCTTTTCAATTTGTAAGACAGAAATTTAAACGTAATAAAATGTTTTAAACGAAATTTAAAATGCTATCTGTCAATCTACTTTTCGGTCACCCTGTATATTCATAATCATAGCTGTTTTGTAATAATATGCGTTGATTCACCAGCGTAGCTAGAATGTGTGCCACTTTGAGGCCTTCCGTTTGGTGTCCCCGGCTCCCCGCCAGAAACCACATATTGCCCACAGGTAAAATAAAATACGGGAGGATTCGTTAATCATGATTTCATTCAATACATTCCCCTCTTACATCTAAAATCTTATTGCAGCAGTCCTTCAGTTTTTCTAAGCCCTATAAAAGAACTTGGAATACTGGACCACCAACCAAGCTTTGTGCGATATCCTCCGCAACCGGTAATAAAGTTACAGGAAAAAAAGTCACAGTAATCAATTACAATTTTGGCTACGAAAAAAGTCACAATTAATCCCCGTGACGTTTTTTCCTGTGACTTTATTACCGTAACTTTTTTTCCTGTAAATAGAAGAATCCAGACAGGATAATATATGTACGTATATATACTTGTGAGTTTTTACCTGGGTTTATATCCTGAAAGCCAGGGACCCCTTATCTGGCAGCATATATATAACGTATCTTGGAAAAGAAATGGCATTCCGATAACGAACACAAAAACCTAGTTTGGGGAAGAAACTTGAATATGAAATCACTCACTGAATAAATCTATATCTGTATATTATAAAACGTGTAATATAATATAGATATATATATATTATATATATATATATATATATATGATATATATATATATATATATATATTATATATATATGTAGTATATGTATATATAGTATATATATATATATATATATATATAGTGATATATATATATATTATATATATATACATATATATATATATATATATATATATATATATATATATACATATATATATATATATATATATATATATATATACATATATATATATATATATATAAGTATGTATACATGAATGCATATATGTACGTGTGTAGTGTCGATGTATGTATGTAAGTGAGTGTGTAAGTGTGAGTGTGTGTGTTGTGTGCATCGGTGTCTGTCATATGTATATATAAATTATATACATGTATACATTACATGTATACATGTATATATATCTAAATATATGCATATATAACATATGTATTACATGTACTCATGTATATGCTTATATATATATGTATATATATATATATATATAAATGTATATGCATCATGTGTTTATATATGTAAATATATATGTGCATATTGTATATATGTGTATATATATAATACATACATACATATATATATATATATATATATATATAATATATATATATATACATATGTATGTGTTGTGTGTATTATATATACATATATATACATATATGATATATGCATATATCTATATCCATCTACATACCTACTATCTCTCTCTCTCTCGCTCTCTTTCTCTCTGTATACATATATATATTATATATATATGTGTGTGTGTATGTATAAAATATATATATACATATACCTGAATGAATGTTATTTACGTGTTAAACAGCATACAATCTACGCACGCACACACACAACCACACACAAAGACACACACACACATGTATTGAAATAAAAGGACGTGAGTGTCGTGGAGGTTGGTTGTGACGTCGGTAGATTACGTGAGACGATTTAGTACATACGTAAATTAATTAAAATAATTGCTCCGAGTTTCAGCCGAAAATCCTCTCTGCCCATTATATCCGTATACAATTATCTCCACAAAAGACTATCTCCTTTGTCTGAGTCGCTTTTGCCCCATTGTTTGATCTCCGGCTTATTTGAAGCCAACTGATTTGGATGCTTTGAAATATTTAAATGTTTATAGAAACCTGATTCTGCTTTGTGTGTGCTTGTGTGTGTACGCGTGTGTGTGTACGTGTATATCAGTGTGTGTGTGTAGTTGTGTGAGTGTGTGTGTCTGTGTAGGTGTGTCTGTGTGTGGTTAAATATATACGGTTTAGACTTTGTGTTCGATTGTGTAACTTCGTCTTTAGTGTGTTGTGTGTATGTTTGTGTAGGTTCGGTATTATCTGTCTGTCTTCTGTCTTTCTATACTGCAGATACCGGTATACATTGCGTTGGCATTTCATATATATATATATATATTATATATATATATAATATATATAGATATATATATAATATATATATCTGTGGGTGTGTGTTTTCGGTATATACATAATACATATACATACATATAATATGTGTATGTACGTATTATATATATTTATATATACATATATACGTATACACACATATATATACATATATATAAGATATATATGTGTATATACATATTATATATATACATATATATATAGATATATATAAATATATGTATGTATATATATACGTATATGTATGTATCTGTGCATCTATGCGTACATACATCTGCTTCGTGTGTGTGCTTGTATATGTTATTTTCTGCCTGTTCATACTCTTATATATATATATATATATATATATATATATATATATATATAATATATATACGGTTGCTTCTGCGCTTGCTCATACGTACGTTGTGCGTGTTTATGCATTACGCATGTATATACATACAGATATATACATATATACACATATATACACTCACACACACATACTCACATATATGTGTATTTATGTACGGCTGTATGTCGAAGTGTATGAGCGAGTATGTGGTTCAATGGATGTGTTTTATATGTACGTATGTACTGCTTCGTGTATTATGTTTTTCCGCCTTTATGCGACCATGTGCCTGCGTGCGCATGCGTCAGTCTCTTTTATACATTCCATAGCTTTACAGATATTTGAATGTGTTCGTGTATCTATGTATGTAGCATTAAATGAAATACAGATCAAAGCTGGTAAATTTAACAGTTGAGCAGGTTACTGCTTTGACAAGATAAAACCTGCAACAACAATATCAACAACGAAAACACCCGTCATCTACAAAAGCCCTAACACAAAAGATTATCCTACAGCAAACCTCATCAGAGAAACCCTCGGTACATTATGCAATTGTTAGATAGAAACATGAATAGATTCCGCATGTCATGGCTGGAACTTTGAAATGATATTGTAGCTAGGATACTTCGCTTGGGAAATACTTGCGGTTACTCAGGTCTTTCCGATGAAACCTGACCAGAATTAAACAACAGCACTAACACCGGCAACAGCAACAAGAACATCAACAAGAAAACAATAACAACAGCAAGAATGACGACAATGACTACGATGACAAGAGCAACAACATATTAGGTTTTGCATGAGAATATGCATTAATATATATAATGTGTCGACTTAGTAAACAAGTACGCACTCGGTTAACTCCGTATGACTTACGGTAACATACGAAAGAAATGGATGCACATTTCCTTCGGGGTCTGTATTACCTTTCGAGCACCAGGGCTAAGATTCCTAATACTTGCAGTGTGTGTATGTATGTATTTATTTATGCATGTGTGTATGTGTGAGAGTGTGTAACGAAGATATATGTATATATATGTATATATACATATATAAATATTTATATACATGCATACACACACGTACATATATATTTCCTGTATATTTAAGTATACTATCTATCTACTTATCTAGCTATTTATCCGTTACCAC
>NC_043019.1:7032565-7035065 GCF_006345805.1 Octopus sinensis | reverse complement strand
TGATTGAAGTTATCGATTACTAGGAGAATATGTCCTCTCCAAATCGATAATTGATTGGCCATTCGGACATTGATCACAAGCTTTCAAGGACAACATTTCCAGCTTCGGGAGCAGAGGAAGGACGGTGTGGTTTGGAGGTGATTTTCATAGCATTACTTTTGTAGTAGCAGCAGCAGCAGTAGTAGTAGTAGTAGTAGTAGTAGTAGTAGTAGTAGTAGTCGTAGTAGTAGTAGTATCATTATTATTATTATTTTCATTATCATTATTATTATATTTGTTGTTATCATTATTATTATTATTATTATTATTATTATTATTATTATTAGTAGTAGTAGTAGTAGTAGTAGTAGTAGTAGTAGTAGTAGTAGTAGTAGTGATAGTATTTGTTGTTTTCGTTGTTGTTGCTCCTGTTCTCGTCAGTGTTGGTGGTTAAATGGTGAGACGGCAACGGTGACGGCGATAGTGTTGACGCTCGTTTTCGGAGCCGGGATCACATTGCTGCTGCTGGCGATGGTGCCGGTGCTTCCGCTGGTGTGATGGTAGTTCTAAACGCCCTCATGCGGGAGATTAACGTGTTAGCGGTTATGGAAATGGTAGCTTTAAGATCGATCGTATTAATGATCGTGACACACGTAATGATGGTGCCGGTGGTGCTGGTGACGGTGGCGATGCTGTGTGCAATACTGGGGGGCTACGGTTCTAATCTTGGTGACCTTCGTAAAATTAGAGTTATGTTTGCTGAAAACAGAGGCGATGATGGTGATGAGGATAAAGCTGGTGAGAATGGGGATGGAATTCTGGGTGATGGTGGCGGAATGGTGAAGATGGCGATGGCGGTGGTCATAAGGGAGTCGGTGGCAATGGTGGCAGAGTGATCATGTTAAAGGAGGTGGTAGTGGTGGTGACGGAGGTGGTGGTGAATGTAGTAATAGTGATGGTGGTGGTGTTGGTGTTGGTAGTTGTGGTAGACGTACTGGTGGTGGTTGTGGTGATTGTAGTGGTGGTGATTTTGAGTATAGTGGTGGTGGTGGTTGTGTTAGTGGTGGTGTTTGTGGTGCTACTTGTGGGGATTGTGGTGGTGGCAGTGGTTGTGGTGACGGTGGTGGTGGTGAGGTTTTTGTGGTGGTAGTGGTGGCTGTGGTGGTGGCGGATTGTATTGGTGGTGGCGATGAGGAAGGTGATTGTAATGGTGGTTGGGTGGTGTCGCTGGCTGCTTTCTTGTTGATGGTCGTCGTTGTAACAGTGGTGACATGCTGGAGATCATGGCCGTGTTATTGCCTGTAGAATCCGGTGTTGCTGTTGGTGCGTGGGGTTAAAGGGCTGATTGCTGTAATGGCGGTGACAACGAAAAGCATTTAAAAAATATTTACTTGTAGAAGAAATGAAGCAGCTTTTGGATCTTGTAATGGTGAATTATTAGACGAAAATTTCCAATTAAACCACACGAAATGCATGAGCAAATAAATAACAACACGTTGAAAAGTGTAATCCTAGATATATAGTGTTTGGGGAAGCAATTAAGCCAGGGTGGCCATATCTGGAAATCGTGTGATATTCTACATAATAATTGCGCCTGTAACTAAATATATCAATATGGGATGTTTGAGGAGGAAGAAGCATATTATAGTGGATTCATTGAGGACATGGTGTGTGTGTGTGTGACGTTGTTGGCTGCGATGGATCGAGTGACAAAATAAGTATCGGCACTCCGTCGGCTACGACGATGAGTTTTCCAGTAGATCCGATCAACGGAGCAGATTGTGTACATGAAATTAACATGCAAGCGGTTGACCCCACCCTCTGGCACGCGTACTCTTAAAATTTTGTTCTCAGGGAGATTCAGCGTGATATATAATGTGACAGGACAGGCCCTTTGAAATATAGGTACAATTCATTTTTGCCACCTCTGAGTGAACTGGTGAAACGGGAAATGAAGTATTTTGCTCAAGGAAGCAACATGACGACTGGAATCGAACTGATGACCTAACGATCATGAGCCGAATATCGTAACCACTGAATCACATGCTTTAGCAGAAGTGGAGTCGAGGGAGAAATGACAGGCTTGACACGCATTTAGATTGCGTTGACATTGCTGAGTAAGTGATGGTGTTAATCTATTTTCTTTAAAAGTCGAGTGAATCACGATGTTTTTTCTAATTGTCCTTTTTATGTTTGTTAAACACTCAATTTTTGTTTGATTTCTGTTTCTTTAACGCATTATTATAACAGCTTGCGACATCATTAAATTCGGTCCTATCTCTTTTATGCTACTTCAAAAGAAAATTCTCACCGAGTCGGAAATGCCAACAGTTGTACAACAAAATCGATCTCATAATCAGAACGAACCGTACGTAACATCTCAAAAATATAATAATGAGCAAATATCAAAGAAAAAACAAGAGTAATATGTAGGTAACCAGAATTAAGAAAACCTCTTTCCTTAATAGAAAATGCTGAAGGACGTGAAACGCTTGCAAAGAAAAAGGCAATGTCTCAAGCA
>NC_043019.1:7022565-7027565 GCF_006345805.1 Octopus sinensis | reverse complement strand
ATATCTCCTAAAATTAAAACTTTTTTAGTGAAACTTGCTGGGCTCTTAGGGTGGTGCATTCAATTTCTGTGAATGGTTAGAGTTCAAAGGGTTAATATAGCGAGGAAAAATGAAGGGCAAAATTGTTCTAAGAGACAATCGATCTTAGAACGTAACAAGGGTTAGGGAAAATATTATACCAAAAATAAACCCGATCCGTATGATTTGAATGTATTTGGGGAATTAGGAATTATGCGTCGGAACCACATGGCCTCCGCTTCAGTCCTATTGCTTAGCATCTACGACTCTAGTTTGACCAATACCGGGTACATGGTTTGCTTGATGTTTAAATATCTGGAAGGCCTGGTATTGAAAGGAGAGTCGACGCCACCGATATAGGAACACGAATCATAAAAGACACCTTTAAATAATTTACAGAATATTTTTTATTGCCAACAAGGGCTAAACATAGAGGAGGCAAATAAAGACAGACAAACGGATTAAGTCGAATAGATCGACACCAGTGCGTATCTGGTACTTATTTAATCGAGCCCGAAAGTATGAAAGGCAAACACGACCCCGTGCGGAATTTGAACTCAGAACATTAAGGCAGACGAAATACTGCTAAGCAATTCGCCCGGTGTGCTAACAATTCTGCCAGCTTGCCGCCCTCTGACTCGCAGAATATTGTCTTCTCCTCTATTCATTCTCGCCGCAAACTCTATTGTCCATTTTAAAGATTAAATAGCTTTACAATAATCCGAGATCAATAGGATGAAAAAATTTTAAAAAAAAGAATGCCGTAAAAATTAATTCTTCTGTATTCATATTTCTTTTATTTTTGCAGTTCCAATGCATTCTCTTTTCCATGTTTTAAGTTCAAAACCTGAATCAACTTCATCTGTTATCTTACTAAGATCACCAACATAATTTGCTGCTCAATATTTTGTTGGCCAAAAATTTAAATTGTCGGACAATATCTTTTGCGGTATTCTTTCCGCGTCTTCTGTACGGCCAGGCATTTGTACATAAGCTATACACACCAAGAAAATACCTCTTTTGTGAACCTCTTGTTCTAATGCACCAGGTTTTCATGAAAGATATCATTATAATGGTAAAATCGAAGTGTTTTGTCTTGTTTGTTTAGTATTTTGTAATTCTATTCTATTGAATTTCTTTATTCTGTAGTTATTTAAATGACGAACTTTGAAGAATCTCACTGCCATACTCGAAGATAAACTTTGAGACCCTCAACTGCAGTGCATGCGGTATGCATGTTTGAAATGAAAATGTTTGAGATATTTCCTTTTGTATTGAGATAACGCATTTTAATGAATATACCTGAGACAATTCCATTGTTGTGGACGATGAGAGGAAGGTTGCAGGATTTTGATTAAAATATTGAGAAATTTCATGACAATATATATGTCGCAGTTTTCTAATGGAAAACATTTGAGGTATTTAACTATTTTGTACCGAGATACGCTGATAGGCGTATTTTAACGAGATCCTTTGAACCACCTCAATGCTATGTAAATTTTTAATGAAATCCTTTGAGGTACTTCACTGCTTAGCATATTATTGCAAGGTTTCAATGACAACTATTGAGCCACTTCACGGCCATGCAGGCAGATTATAGGATTTAATTAAAATCTTTGAGTAAATTCTAAGGACCAGGGTTGCAGGATTTTAATGAAAATGCTTGAGATATTTCATTATGTAGGGTAATAACAGGTATTTAATACGTATATTGATATAATTTATAACTATGCCCTGAGAAATAGAGATTCAAGGATCTCAACAAAAGTATTTGAGGTATATCATAGTTTTGCCCTTTGAGACGGATTTTGATGGGTTTTAATGAAAATCTCTGACATTTTTCTTATTAGAATGCAACGAAATATTAGGTATTTAATGAGAAACATAACTGCACGAAAATGGCAGTTTCTAATGGGAATCTTTGAGTTACTGCTATGCATGGCTTTTGAAGGTATTTCGTGAAAATATTCAAGACACATCCTTACTGTGCACGAACTTTGAGGCTTTTAATGAAAATAGTTTAGATATATCACTGCCATACACGAAATTTCAGGTTTTTAATGAAAAGACTTTAGTTATGCAGAAGACTTTAGCTATGCACAAGATTGTTTTTCAATGAAAACGCTTGAGATATGTCGCTGCTACGCACGAGATCGCAGGTTTGTAATGAAAATCTTTGAGATATATCACCGCTATGCACAAGATGGCAGATGTTGCACAATAAACTTTGATGTACTTCGTTGATATGTATGGAGAGTTACACGAAAGAAGAACGAATAAAGTTATATGAGAATTTGTTGTTATGGACCACTGAACCGGATCCAATACAAGCTTTCATGAGGCATTGTCAAGGTTTAAAATCTGAGACACTGGAAATGGATCCATTTGGAGGGTATCTATCGCAATTTGGTCAAAAGAATCGTCATGGTCTAGAATTTATATATCTAAAGATAGGATACCTTTGAATTTTATATTTTGTCTCTCTTTTCTATTTCTTTCTGTCATTGGAATGCAACCATGCTGGAGCACAATCGCGATGATGTTAGTCGAACAAATCGAACCCGGTACGTAATTTTTAATGTTTGGTTTTATTTTATCGTTCCTTTTGCTGAACCGCTAAGCTATCGGGGTCGCAAACAAATCAACACCGATTGTCAAATAGTGATGGCAAACAGATACAGACTAAAAATCACACACACACACACAATGGAAAATTTTCTATTCGAAAATATTTTAATGGCCTAGTTTTTTGAGGAACTCAACAGCATGTATAAATATTTTCGAGGCTAACGCTTAAGTGAAACTCTCCCCTGTCTCATTTTCCCCCTCTTTCACTCTCTCTTTAGTTATAATGCCTACGGACCATGCTGATCCTTAGCCTTCATGCCAAAATCTGAAAGTCCACGAGTAGCAAAATATACAATAGTGGCTCCCCGTTGCCTTCTGCCTATTTATTTACAGCTTTAATATAATGCTCGGAACAGAGTCTGATGTGAAAGGCACAAGGGCCATGTAATACTTAGCTGTACCGTTTCCCGTACTTGCAGGACATGTGGACATACTGTTAAGTTCCTGTGTCACACGTCAGGTCCTAGAATGTCTCCGAGTTGCGCACGCATTAGTCTTCTGTAATGTGTACTATTACTGAGGCCTTTAAAAGCTGTACGTCGTCCAGTCACATCGGACCTGTGCAAAGTACTATACGAGGGATAAAAATACTATCCAAATCTAATAAAATCCTGTGGTAAATCTTCACTAAAATTTAGTTTAATGTGATCGCAGGGCTTCGTGGAAAAAACAAAAAAAAAGCAAACTTTCAGTTAATAAGATACGTGGTCTTAAATAAGCAAAAATATGTTTCACGATAACAAAAGTGATGTCTCCTTGTCTATTTTGAATCTTCGTACACATCAGGTCACAGCTCATCACAAGATATCTAACCAACTGATACGGAATATATTCAAACCAAATGTTAATATATAGCAGAATAAAATTCCTATATATCAACCGTACTAAATTACTGGTGACTACACAGGAGCAAAATGAAATAAAACTTCTTGCTGGAGGAACCAACGTAACACCCGTCATTTAAACAACAACCACGTAACGATCGATACATTATCACCTGAAATACAAGCCAGACATTTTCACTCAAATTTCGTTGTGGTGTTGCAGTATATTTGGAAGATATTGTAAAATATTCTATATAAAATGATATCAGAATTGATGTAGTATATGGCAGTATAGAGCGTTGGCTGATATTTTCCTTAATATGCGCACATAGATTCTCTTTATTGTCAAACAGCGTAACATTGGAAAAACGTGTTCAGGCAACTATATAAGAATATGACATGTGAGTGTATAGGAATGTAGATATGTATGTATATAGGAGTGTACGTGTGTATAAACGTATGTGTGTACGTAACATATATGCGTATAATACATATATGCGTAATACATATATCTAAATATATGGATGCATATACATATATATATATATACACACACGCATATATGTATATATGTATGTTTTTATACACACTAACATGCGTGCGCATACAAACGTATAGGCAATGAGAAAGAGAGGAAATTATGTGTATGTAGTGAATATGCAATATGTCTGTGGTTTTATAAATGTTTTCAAACATCCAAATACATATATACACAAACAAACATACAATGATAAACAGAAACATGAATACATACAACATACATACATACATACATACATTCATACATACATACATACATATATATATATATACATATACATATATATATATATGTATGTATTTATGTATGTATATATATTATATGTGTGTCTCTATGAGTATATATATATATATATAAGGAAAGATATACATTCTTGTTAAATATATGAATTGTCTATCGTGTATGCATACACGAAAAGGTGCTCTCACACATGAAAGGAGACGTACGTGCATATATATATATATATATATATATATATATATATATTCATAACAGATCATACTTCGATATATCAACGTGTGGATATGCACCATAGCAAGTGCATATATACTCATGGAGATACATATATACGCATACATGGACTCACGCCTATACATGTTGTATATCTTTAGAGGCATATATTTATGTACGTCAGCATACACACACACACTCACACACACACACACTCACACACACACACACACACACACACACACTCACACACACCAGACACACACACACGCAGACACATATATATTACGTACGGTTCCCATAAAAGTTTGCAACTGTCACTGGAATACCGTAACAAACGCACGAGGCGCGTGATAACGAATATTAAAGAGACCTCTGCGAAATCCCGGCTATACAATATGAGTATAGACAAAACAATGCTGGCATAGGTGACACACGAGAGCAACAACGACAACAGCTACAACAACATCAACAACGAAAACGCAAATGCCAAAAGCAATAACAACATCCATTCACTGAGCTATATACATACATACATA
>NC_043019.1:7012565-7020065 GCF_006345805.1 Octopus sinensis | reverse complement strand
GATTTTGCTCTGATGTCGATCATGTCAACAAGAGAAGTACCCCTGAACTCTACGAATGCTGCTGCTGCCGTTGCTGCCACTACCGTCACATCAACATTACGCCAACATCAATACCACTACCACCACAACCACCACCACCAGCACCATCGCTACTACTACTACTACTTATAATACCGCCACCACCAAAACCACAACCACCACCACCACTGAGATAACTACTAGCACAACGGCCACCACCACGACCAACACTACTATTGCTTCCACCACAACCACAACCACCAACCAGTATTGTAACTGAGAACTAAAGTGTCGAGATGGCTGAATCGTTAGCATGCGTGGCAAAATGCTCTACGTTCTGAGTTCAAATTCCGCTGAGGCCGACTTTGCTTTTCTTTCTCTCGGAATCGGTAAAATAAGGGCCTGTTGAACACTGAGGTCGTTGTAATCGACACACTCCAACCGTCGACTTGCTGACATTGTTCCAAAATTTAAAAACATTATTGTAACCAGCAACAGAAATATAAGAAATAATGCATTATATATTTGCTCAATAAATATTTAAACAACGTGGCACTGTAGAAGCGTGATGAGCTCGTAAACCACAGGTCCCTCGTTCGAATTTTGTTGTGCGAAGAAATAGTTACTATTGTTTTTTGCTTAAACGCAGGAGTGGCTATATGGTAAGAAGCTTGCTTCCGGCCCACAGGGTTCCGGGTTCAATCCCACTGCGTGGTAGCTTGGGCAAGTGTCTTCTACTATAGCCTCGGGTCGACCAAAGCCTTGTGAATGGATTTGGTAGACGGAAGCTGAAAGAAGCCCGTCGTATATATATATATATATATATATATAAATTTGTATGTATGTGTGTGAGTGAGTGTGTGTGTTAACGTGTGTGTGTCTCTGTGTGTGTGTCTGTGTGTGTGTGTGTGTGTCTGTGTGTGTCTGTGTCTGTGTTTGATCCCTCCAACACCGTTGACAAAAGATGTTGTTGCGCTGTCGACCCCGTAATTTAACGGTTCGGCAAAAAGAAGCCGATAGAATAAGTAATAGACTTACAAACAATAAATCCTGGGTGTCAATTTGTTCGACTAAAGGGGGTACTCCAGCATGGTCGCAGTCAAATTACTGAAGCGAGTAAAGGAATAAACGAATTAAAGAATGTCACGTTATTTACAGTTATACCATTCACATATTATAAATATATCCACGAGGAAGCACAAAATATATTATGCAACAGGAATTTATAGATGCGATCAAATGTCACATTTCGACCAGGTTACGCGAAACCTCTTGTACAGTAAAGGGCAGGAACCATAAAAATAGGAACTTTCGTCTACTTTATATTATTTGATTCGACTACATATACCTAGGTTAATTTCTGGTACCAATTAAATTTACACCAGTGTGATGAAAATGGAAATAGATTAGACCAAAGAAGGCATCCTTTTTAATTATTTATGATATTGTAGATAATTGGTTAAAATTCTTTGGCTTCCAATTATAGAGAGAATGGCTACTTCAGGAAATAGATAGGTTAATCGTTTATTCTCTTACTAGTTTCACTTATTTGAGAGTGGCCATGCTGGGGAATTGGCATCGAAAGGTTTTACTCGATCATAGACACCCTCTTATGTATTGGAATTTATTTTCGAGTAATTATTGTATTGACGAAATGGAACCAAGTGTTATGAGAATAGTTTCCGATACTACAGCATCGATATAACACCTGTAAACAGAACACAAACAGCGACATAGACGCGCACACACGTATACGACATATATTCATACACGCTTTTGTAGATACACACGCGAAACACTCAAATATATACGCACGTATATATGCAGGTGTGTATATACATAGATATTTGTATATATATATATACATATATTAAATTATATATATATATATATATATATACATACATACATATATATACATATATCCATATATATACATATATACTATATATATATATATATATATATATTATATATATATAAATATATATATTATATATATATTATATATGAATATATATATGTATATATATAAATATATATATGTATATATATCTTCACAATGTACGTCTCCCCCGCCTCTCTCTCTCTCTCTCTCTCATATATTATATATAATATTATATATAATAAAACGGAATATATATGTGTATACAGGCATTTTACTTGATCACCTGAAAATCAATATTTTTCATCCGATTTCGTTCACGCTGGGAACATATATCACTTACGTTGCAGAGTTGATCATAGACTCTTCAGACATTCCACATAATGAGTAATGTCGCCCCTAAGGGATGAAAACACCTCCTCATAGGTAAACAACAAATACCAATGAACGTTGCTTCATGGGACATTACTCTTGACGAAGTATTTATGCTACTTTCATTCCGTCTTCTGCTACAGTTTTTACAATTCCCATTCACTTCAAATCCCCAATATGTGTACATTAGCACTTCCTTCAAATAACCATCCAACTTAAATCAACATTTAATTATTTCTTTATTGCCTTCAGAAATTAATCCATATTATATATAGTCTTGCTTTTACTCATACGAAACTGTGACAGTTATACAATTTTCACAATGCCTAGTCACTGCAAACTGCCAATATTTGCGCGTTAGCACAGGGCTGTTCTGGCACCTACAACTTCAGCTGTCAACACTCTTGTCTATGACGTACACAATAAGCTACCTCCTCAAGAACGTTGCTACAGATCCGTTGACACAGTTACCGACATCGATCACGTTACACACGTTCGAACTGAATTTCTCATGTCCAAACATCCTCCAGGATTCCCTCCTCATGAACTTCACTTAAAAGTTGGTCATCCTCGTACGCAATCTAAACTCACTCACGCTATGCAAGGGACCTCACTTTGAGATCAAACAGATAATGGACCTTGTCGTTTAAGCCCAAATTATCACGGGACACGGCAAAAAGATACCGTTTTTATTCTTAAAATTCCGCTAACTCCAAGAGACTGGCCCTACCGTATGCGGAGTCTTCAGTTCTCTCTTCAATTCCCTTCGCCATAACAATTAACTAAGCACAAGGTCAATTCCTGAAAGTTGTCGGATTGGACCTTTTTACATAGGCAATTCTACATCGGTTGTTCCAGAGTTGGCCATCCAGACAACTTATTCATCTATGTTCCTGAAAGAAAAACTAAAAATGTCGTCTACAGAACAGCCCTACAATAGTTACCACACAGCCACTCCTACGTTTGTATGAGTAATATATATTATTAGGAATATACTTAAATACATGTGTGTGTGTGTGTGTGTGTGTGTGTGTGTATGTGTGTGTGTGTGTGTTTCTTTCCGTGATTGCTGTCTTTATTTCGTAGAGTCAGATGAGATCGGAATGAAGAGACAGGCGAAGGAACATACTTCAGCTTTTATTACAGTTAATTACTAAGATAACTCCTCCCCGTTCCCTACTTACAGCGGGAGGGTGTTTTCATGAAAATTCAACTGCTATTTTATGCAACTTGATCGGCCCGGTACATTGACACATAAACCTTAACGTAATCATGTAGCGATAAGCGTTTACATCACTGTTTTCAAATTCCTGCAAAACGCTAGTAATTTCCAGTGTGTTTGTGGAGGTGGTGGTAGGTCGATTACACCGAACCCAGTTCTCAGCTAATGGTAAGACAGCGTACGGACCTGCTCCGTTGTTGAAGAAACCCCACAAGAAAGAAAATACTATCGTGCATTTTAAATCGACAAAATGGGAAAACTAACGAGAGATTTAATAGCGAATAGTGTATCTGGTTATATAGATAGCCAGGCTATATTACCACCGGAGCATGAACTATGAGGTAAGAAGGTTTAAGGTACGCAAGGGACATTACAGATTGCATATATTATTAATACCCCTGAAATGGAAGCGTTGCCATACGAAGCAGTGTAATAGAATCTAGCGAATGTATATAGGCCATAGACTTGGTTTTCTTATTCCTGGATAATAAAATCTGGATAATAAAATATTTTAAGTCGTTAAAGTGTTTAGGATAAGTCAATATAAGCGAACGTAACGGGTATTAGTAAATGGAAAACAAAATTGATACCTCTTCGCTAAAGAAATTGCAAATATTAAGATCAATGAAGAAAAAAAGAATCATTTGAGGGTAATAGGTTGTCGCCTTTGCATTTTGTGATATCCATGATGCATTTAACACACTATTAAGAACGGTGAAAGATGGGTTGAGTTATTAAGAGGAATTCAGCATAAAGTATTTCCAATTTTCTTTATGGATGTCTTGAATCATTTACTAAAAGGTTGGAGATCAAACCAGAAAGTTTATGTGGATTTCGGGTAGATATCGGGATAATGTTTGAAAGAAAATGAAATGCCTTAAAGCGCTAATAAGGAAAAGGAAGATGCAAATGGCGGAAATGAAAGTAATGCGATGCACTTAGCTTAAGATGAAACCATAAAACCAGTAGATGAGGGAAGATTATTAATACTTGAATATGACGGTGGCTTCGCTTGTATGAGTCGAGACATATACGACAGAGCCGAGAGAGGAAGATTTAAGCTCAAATTTTAACCATCTGTGTTTGTTTCTTCATGTTTCTTCTCGTCAGTTTTCACTCTACGTATAGCAATACTGCATCAGATACAATGATGCAGTATGGTATGATGATGATAGGAATACTTTTGATCTGAGAGGTTGTTGGATCAAATTCAGCCAAGAGCTAAACAACAAAATTATGAAGAAAATAAAAGAGAAATTACAAGACAAACTCTACAATAAAAAACAAACATAAAAACGGTAAATATTGAGCAAGAGTGTCTCTATGGTAATAAATTTATTTCCCGGTCACATGGTTCCGGGTTTTGTCCAATTAGTGGCACCTTAGGAAAGTATCTTCTATTACAGGTGTGGGTCAACCCAAATATTATGAGTGGATTTGTTTCTCTCATGTTTCTTTCTGTGTTTCTTTCTGTGGAAGAGCGTAGGCTCGAAGCGTTAAAGACTTTTTTGATTCCGAACGTTATACTAATACATCAGTTTGTTTTCTACACCACCTGTCTTCCTCTTTTGATTTTGCGTAAACTCTCCCTATATATATATATATATATATATATACACACCACACACAATTTAAAAATAGAATAAAATCTTTATAAGAATTTATCAAGTAGTTATGGAAAATTATTAATTATTAATTATTCCATTTAAATATATTTAAAAAATAAACTTTTTGCCTAATGACGCAACGTGTCGGTGGGCATCGAACTGATAGAGTTACGTTTCTGAGGTAAATTCTTTAAGCACTAAGCCACGAGCTTTCACGGGTGAGCCACAAACTATTAAAAATACCCCAGTCTTCAACATGTATTTATCTGCAAAAAGAGAAAACGCAGCGATTATATTTAATTTGACATTTCCGAAACTGAGAGATTTGGTTTAAGGGTGAATTTATTTTATATTTTGCTGTATAAAGAATTCGATCAATTATATATATATATATATGTATTGTTTCCGTGAGAGTTTGGCGCGCTGTTGGTGGGGCATTGAATTATAACGTCGGATGTAATCAATTGAACCACACGCGTATTTATCGTTATGGTAAAATCTGGCGTGTGATTGAGTGGATTCATCCAGATAGTCTTGGCTGACGAGCTACAAATGGATTATTGTAAGTAATATTACATTTAATTCATTAATAGCGAAACAATTGTCCCAAAATAATCTGTATTTTTGTATTTTTTATTTGCCCTGTCGTGTGAGCTAACAGTCGTACTTGGCTTTCATGGGAAACATGTATTTTCGTGGTTGAAACCTTTTGGATTAACTGGTGCTAGAGTGATCAATATAGTGACCACTCTCTTATATTTATTTTATTTTATATATATATATAAGCAATAAGAGAGGGACCACATGTGGTCACTCAAACGCTAGAAATAGATCCACAAAGGGAATCCACCACTAAAGAATTGTTCTGAAGCATTAATTCAACACGCTAAGACCACTTGGTGTTTTAAATTGATGTTATTAATTAATATTCAATTTTCTCACACTTATTGTGATTTTATATATATATATATATAATCTGGTAAGCATTAATTTGCAAGACATGTGGGTGTTCACCAAGAAACGAAGAAAATAATTATGACATTAACCACATCGTAACCACATCGAAGGTAATAATATGCTTAAGAGACGTAACAATTATGAACAATAACGGGAGAGAAATAGAAATAAGACTAGTAGTAGCAGTAGTAGTAGTAGTAGTAGTAGTAGTAGTAGTAGTAGTAGTAGTAGTAGTAGTAGAATGGGGCATGCGCTGTGTCATTGCTTCGCTGCATCCGCCATTTGTTCGTGATTCCCTAATACAAATGGTGGATATCTTTGGCGACATCTCAGGCGACAACACTCCAGCCCATGGGTCTGTTTGAGGAGAGGATTTTAATCCTCTATAAGTCGCCTTTTACGACACGTTGGATCTGGTCATTAAAATGTCCCTCGCCACACAAGCAAGGAACAAAAGATAAAAACCCCGAATCGAATATAAACCGTTTGTAAAGAGTATCGAACACCTTCGGTCATGAATGGCCGTAGGATTGCACCTAGAAAGTTCCGCTCCCCGGGCAAGGTTGTTTATGAAAAACGAGCAGTCATCCAACCATACGGAACTCCATTCTCCAAGCCACCGATGTTATACAAGAGAGAAGCAAAGGCTGATACAGTTTGGCACCAGTGACATCACAACTCATTTTTACAGCTGAGTGAATTGGGGAAATGTGAAATGAAGTGTCTTGCTCAAGAACACAACACACAGCCCGGTCCGAGAATCGAACTCACTATCTCATGATTGTGAGCCCGACGCTTTAACCACTGAGTCACGCGCTTTCAGGAAAAAAGTAAAAAAGCAGGACACATTTATAATAAACTATATCTTGTAACAAGAAAGAGATTATGTTAAAGATATCAGAATTGTCAGCAACAGCGAAAAAGAGAACGCAATAAAAAAAAAACGTATGTTCTTTTAGATCTGAGAAAGAAATTGGTGCTATAAACAAGGCGCAGCAAGGAAATAATGATGTGAACGAGACATATCTTTGGAAAAATTCAGACGATGAGGATATGAATATGACAGTTCTTCATAGCCATAAAAGATGATATTAAATGTTAGAAACAAAAGCGGGAATAAAACGTGACATTCATACGTGTATGTGTGTGTGTGCACGCGCGCATGAGTGTCTGCGCGTGCGTGCGTGTGTGTGTGTGTGGGTGTGGGTGTGTATGTGTGTGTGTGTGTGTGCGTGTGTGTGTGTGTGTGTGTGTGTGTAAGGCGGCGAGCTGGCAGAATCGTTAGCACGCCAGGCGAAATGCGTAGCCGTATTTCGTCTGTCGTTACGTTCTGAGTTCAAATTCCGCCGAGGTCGACTTTGCCTTTCATCCTTTCGGGGTCGATAAAACTAAGTACCAGTTACGCACTGGGGTCGATGTAATCGACTTAATACCAATGT
>NC_043019.1:7002565-7007565 GCF_006345805.1 Octopus sinensis | reverse complement strand
CTTTTTCGGTGCTGATGATGTTGGCGATGTTGATGATGATGATGATGGAAATATATCGGTGGTGGTAGTGGTGGTGACGGTTGTACTGACGTGTGTGCCAACGGTGGAGGCGGTGATGGTGGTGTTGTTGTTGTCGCTGGAGGTGGTGGAGTATTAAATGTCGGCGCTGGCAAACCAATTGTGATTGATTCCCATAACATTAGCTGAAGCGATACATATAATCTTCTCCCTGGAGGGTGATCAATAGAAACAGTGTTACGTGTATTCAACACAAAAACCACACACATACACACACATGTATGCATACATACATGCACACAGAGTACACACACACACACACACAAACACCCACACACACACACACCACACACACACACACACACACACCACAACGTATATTTTCTGTATACATAATACGTACCCACATTATGTTACGTTTGTATGTATTGATATATATATATATATATATTAATAATAATATATATACACACACATATACACACAGACATAGATATATATACATATGTATGTATATATGTATACCTACATGCATATATAATATATATATATATATATATATATATATATATATATATATATATTGTATGTATGTATGTATATATATATATAATATATATGAACACATGAGAAGATTTTACGAATATATTTTTTTCTATAAATACACACAGATATATATATTATATATAATTGTAATATATATACTATATATGTACGTATATATATATATATATATTATATATATATATTATATATATATTATATATATTATATGTATAATATATATATATCTATATATATATGTATGTATGTATATGTTCGTATGCATACATACATATATATATATATATATATATATATATCTATATATATATACGTACAGTGTGTGTAGTGTGTACGTGGGTACTGGTATGTAATGTATATGCATGTGTTATTTAGCATGGTGATGCGCAGAGGTATGTAAGTTGATAAATATACTACTTTCCTACAGACAGACTAGAAGACGTGCATCAATCAATCAAAACAGACACATACCTACACACACACATGTTTCCACATATACATGCATAGATAAATGCGCATACCAACTCAGATACAGGCTTATACACAAATATACACCTATATGTATATGACTTGGTTCTTACATTCATGCGTAGATACATTCGT
Organism: Octopus sinensis; assembly: GCF_006345805.1. Lineage (NCBI taxonomy): Eukaryota > Metazoa > Mollusca > Cephalopoda > Octopoda > Octopodidae > Octopus > Octopus sinensis. The sequence goes on along the minus strand of NC_043019.1, from coordinate 7,006,380 downwards.
ACTTAGAAAAAGAAGGGAACAGACACATACTAGAACATAAACAGAGATTCTCGAAATCAAATAAGATTCATTGGTGTGCTGGGCAGCCATGTTGGTTGGTAACTTTGAAGGGGAATAGTGTGAGCAATGATGGGGTTGTTACTCAGACGTTTATAGATGCTAAGAGATTATCTTTTCTACTCCAACCAAAATGCCCGAAATTTGTAGGGATGGGGCTAGTCGATTAGATCGACTCCAGTACGCAACTGGTACATAATTTATCGACGCCGAAAAAATAAAAAGCAAAGCCTACCACGGCGGAATTGGAACTCAGAACGTAAAGGAAGACGATCAACCGCTAAGCATTTAGCCCAGCGTGCTAACGTCCTTGCCAGCTCGCCGCCTTTTAGATGCTAAGAGATAAGTAAGTACGTATTGTAATTATTACAGCCGTTGTTGTTATGTAACACTAAATCAGCTCTTATTAATGGGACCTATGAAAAAATTTCCCAACCGTGACCATCCCGTATTTTACTGCAAATATGCATCTGGTTTCGTGTACATTTTCCGTCGGGCTTTATCTTGAGAAGCAAATATAAATGATAGATTCTCTCATCGTGAACGACAACATAGATGTCAGTAAAATAAAACAGGTATTCATTTTCTATGGAAATGAATGTGTCTCTTGGGACCTGCAGATGCCATGCAAACCTTTTGATTAATGGAACAAGTTCAGGATTCACTTTGCTCGAGTACCTCTGGATTTTTTTCTATGGATTTCCTTGAGTGGACGGCAAGACCTGCTTTGCTTCGTGCCCACAAAATCTCACTGTGGGTACTATTCTTATATTCTTTCGTGTTCTATAAAACAAAGCACCACTGAAGTACCAGCATTACCACCTGCACCACCGTTACTCCAGAACTGCTAAATATTTCGTCACCGGAACCACTTCACTGACACCTGAAGAGCGATCATAACTTCACAGTTGAGAGTCGTCTGCTACAGCAGATGGAACTGCCAGATCACGTGAGTTCGCTCTGTTTTTCCGCTCATCAGTGGGAGACGTTCTGTTGCAACATGGCAACTGAATCTCCGTCAACAATGCATAAGATTTTGGTGCTATTTCACGCACTGATGTCGTAGATAGCGAGGAGGCCTATAAAAAAATAATTAACATTTTAAGATAAAACAAGCAGTTTTAGCTAATTACATCTACTCCGGTACGTCATTGGGGCTTTATTTTATCGGTCCAGAAAAGTCTAAGTAGAATATTGGACTTCTAATTTTCGGCCCGTCGATTATAGAAACGGAAAACTTTGAAGTCACTGCTAATAATTTACTTCTTAAAGTATAATATATTTATAACTGGTGTGATCAACAAGTATGCGGACTGTAGCCATAGTAACGAAACTGAATCACACTGAGTGAAGCCACTGTGGATAGACTGACATAAAGAAATGCTATGCATGCGCATAAAGTATTAACATTTGTAGCTCACTTCCGCTGTTTTCAGCAACGCTTGGAAGGAAGGTGTGTAGTGTGTGATCATCGCATTGACCAGGACAGAGAATCTACATCAAATTTTAACAAAATTCCTGCTCAGAGGCCTACGCAAAGTTTTCCAACCGTTTTTATCATTCTCGACACAATCAAGGAAACAGAGTGTTTTTCTGGCCAGATGAAATCGATTTTGGCACAAACTTGACAGACACGCGTCTCATACTTAAATCTTGAATGATAATGCACCGAACTGAACCGTAACTAATCTGCTCATCTTCTGATAGCTCACGGATGGTGATTCGACATCCCCCCCCCCAAAGCTGCACACACATGTGTGATGTTTTTACTGTTCAGCTGGTTGCGGGTCTCCCAGAACGTTCGTCACTATCGACATTTTTCGGCTACCATGGAAACGTCTGAACGACTCGTACACTTGCGTGCGGTTCATACACTCCTCTCCATACTCTTTCTGCAACTCTGTGTCGGCCTCTGAGCAGGTAATTCCCGGACAATTTTCTCTGTCAGGTTCAATGCCACAACCAAACGCCGTACACCTATCTTCCAAGCACTGTTGTAAACAGCTGAAGCGAACGTTACAACTTAGTTCGCATGAACAACAAAGTTCAAAGTCAATTTTTTGCCAAGCGGGTTTATCATGCATTCTTTAACTTCGTTACGATGGCAACAGTCCAGATACTTATTGATTTGACCTCGTATATGTGCATATATATATACATATATATATGTATATAAATACAAATTTATACACACAAATAAATAAAGATATATGTATATATATACATATATACTTATACATACATATATATATGTGTGTGTGTGTATGTATATATATGTATGTGTGCGTATGTACGTATATATATATATATATGCATAAATGTGTGTGTATAGATAGATAGATAGATAGATAGAGACATATAGATAGACAGATAGATAGACAGATAGATAGATAGATAGATAGATAGACAGACAGACAGACAGACATATAGATAGATAGATAGATAGATAGATAGATAGATAGATAGATAGATAGATAGATAGATAGACAGACAGATAGATAGATAGATAGATAGATAGATAGGTAGATAGATAGATAGATAGATAGATAGATAGACAGACAGATAGATAGATAGACAGATAGATAGATAGATAGATAGATAGATAGATAGATAGATAGATAGATAGATAGATAGATAGATAGATAGATAGATAGATAGATATATGATGTGTGCAGGAAATAAGATATTGATATTTAGATATTTCATTACGTGTGTAAACACTTAACCGTATGAAATTATGAATATATGTTTTGATTATTCCCAGGGTTGTATTGCATTTGAATTGCTATTTATCATGGATGCTTATGTAAAGAAATATTTTATATATTAATAACTTCTTTTCACTTCCTGTTAACTCTACAAGGCAAAGGTCATAGCCCGAGTATTTACAGAAGCCGCCTTAATGAATACGTTTTATGAATATAAGCTTCACGTTTACGGATATTGGAACGGCAATTCCTATGGCAGCTTGAGCGCGTCAAAATGTGTGTTTATGTGTGCGTCTATCTATGTGTATGTATATTTATGTGTGTTTCTCTTTGTGTGTGTGTGTGTGTGTGTGTGCAACCAAAGCTTATAAAACGAAGACATGTCAATTGTGGCGCGCAGGAACGACTCAATCTCGGACAAGATGAGATGGAGTACGGCAATATGTTTACGTATCTCGGAAATTCTTTTACCAAAGACTGTGATAGACAAGTAGAAATGAGGAGTAAGATAGTAATTAAATATCAGTATTCCGGCGCCTCTGTGCAATACGGAGATCGACAACTATTATGAAGAAATTAAAGCGGTACTCATTTGTTGCTATACCAACAGTCATCTTCACCTGTCAAACCTGGAAAAAGATAGAGATAAATTACACGTGAGTTCACCGCCATCAATTCACCGCGAGCGAAGTTCACAATTAAGAAAGTTGACCGAGAAAATACGTCCATAGTATCTCACATTTCATAATTTAAAACTATTTTATTGAATAAAAAAGAAACGAAAGTAATGGAGATTAAAACGTGCAATTAGAGATTTTATAGTTGTATCAAAACATGGTACGTGCTAAATATGAAAGGAAATAAGCTAAATTTTATATATATATATATTTTTTACAACATAAATCAATAGAAAAGTCAAATTTTCGTTATACAAAAGTGTGTTTGACATTAAAGAAGCTAGGATATACATGAACGTTACAATAATTATTTGTAATACACATGTTTCAAAAAGTTTTCTAACTGGAGATTCCTGCAGTGGATGGATGACGG
>NC_043019.1:6987565-7000065 GCF_006345805.1 Octopus sinensis | reverse complement strand
TTTCGTCCAGCTCACATTGCAGGTGTTTAGTGTCCTCAGGGTTCTGTATTGCCTGTGAAACTTTTGTATCATCTGCATAACTTGTGATCGTGGCTCTCTGCGTGGCTGAGGGCATGTCTGAGAGGGCCATTATGAACAGTAGTGGTCCCAGAACAGTGCCCTGCGGAACACCGCTCACTATTTGTGTGTTAATGGAGGTGGCCCCATTGGCTACTACCACCTGACTTCTATCCTTCAGAAAGTCATGAAGCCATTCTCCCAGTTTTCCAACTATGTTGAGATCACGCAGTTTGTGACATATCATTCCATGATCGACTTTATCAAAGGCCTTTGCAAAGTCGAGATATATCACTTCCACATTTGAGTGGTTGAGCAGCCGTTCAGCACCCAGTCATAGTGTTGTAGGAGCTGAGTTAAACAGCTTCTCCCTGGTCGGAAACCATGTTGGGTGTCGGGCAGCAAGTCATTCTCTTCATCAAGGAAGGTGATCAGCTTCCTTCTGACTATTCGTTCCATGACCTTGCTGATGTGTGAGTCAGAGAGATAGGTCTATAGTTCTTGGCTTCCGCTCTGCTACCTCCTTTATGAATGGGGCATATTTTACCTTCCTTCAGTTTTTCCTGAAGTTTGCCAGCCGCAAGGAAGCTCTGAAAGAGGAACTGCAGTGGTCTTGCTAGGACTCTCTTACATGCTTTTAGGAGGATTGCCGGGAATCCATCGGGGCCAGTAGCTGAGTCTGTTTTCATTTCATCTATAGCCTTGGTTACATCTTCTTCCTTTATATCGATGTAATCTATCGTCGCCGCCTCTGATTTTATTCTGCAGTGTTAAAAAGTCAGTTGGATTGGTGATTTGGAGATGCCCAAGGGGTGGAGTGAAAACACTCTTGAAATTGCTCATTCAGTATTTCACTTACCCTCATTGGTTTTCTGTAAGTGTGCCATCCTTTTCGAGGAGTGGCCCTATTCTACAGTGCACTGTAGCTGTTTCTTTGGCATACCTGTAGAAAGCTCTGGGGTTAGATTTTATGTTTTCTATAGCCCAGGCTTCTCTGTCTGCTCTTTCTTTTTCATGGGAGAGTTGCAGACATTTTTCGATTTCCAACAGTTTTATTTTTAGGCGGACTTTTCATCACTGCTTTCAATCTGTTTGTTTAGGCGATTTGAAAATTTCGTACGCCGTCTCATTAAAATTTTCCTCTCTCTGGGGATTCGTTCTTGTGTACAGTGGCCTTTCTCTCTGGACACATTTGTAGCATATGCTTGCATTACAGACATGAATTGTTGAAGTTTCACGTCGATGTCTGGCGAGGAGAGACATTTAGGCCAGTTTTGTTTGAGGATCTCTTTCTCAATTTGTTTCCAGTTTGCCTTATGGTAGTTCAAGCTGGAAAGATTTTGAGGGTTTTTGTAGCTGCATGTCCGTGCTCTCTTTTGGCCCGTACATGTCAGCTCTATCATGTTGTGATCCGAGAGTAGTGCGGTGTCACTTTCACATTATGGATGAGATCCATGTCATTTGTGAAGCAGAGATCCAGTGTGTTTCCTGCCCTGGTTGGTTGGAGTACCACCTGCTCCATGTACAGGGTGTTGATGAGGTTCAGGAGGGACCTCGCGCCTGTCCTCGTTCACATCTTGTCATTCCTGGGAGAGAAAGGCCCTCGGGCCATCTGACATTGGGCAGATTGAAGTCTCCCATAAGAAGCACACCTATGTGTTTTCTAATGTGGTTAGTATTTCTTCTATTTTTATAAGGCAGTCTTCAAACTTGCCCACATGGCTTGGGGCATCTGGAGGGCGATATGTAGCACACACAACTACATCAATTGCCTGATATGTACAATTAGTGTGTCACACACCGAGTTTAGTATGACAGAGGACCTGGGGTGTGAGGTCCTCACGGATGTACATAGCAAACACCTCCATGACTCCTTTCTTTCCTGTCGGTCCGTAGTACAGCATACTGTGGTATGTGTAACTCCGCATCTGCTATGTCCGGTTTCAGGTGCGTTTCTGTAAGTGCTATGCATAAGGCTTGATTGCATGCAACAAAGTCTCTCAGGAACGGGATCTTTGTCCTGTTACTGAGTGTTTGCAGTCCTCTGATGTTCAGTAGGAGTATCGAGGTGAGTGTACGTTGTTGCCCGGCGGTGTCCATCCTGTGTCTGTTTGCTGTGGTGGTCTGGTATATAGTGGGTAGTCCCACCTGCGGGCTTATATATATATATATATATATATATATATATATATATATATATATATATATATAATATATACCTACAAGCAGTCGCCCACACATGACATTTATAAATGCAAAGTGATACGCGTTCGTAAATGTATGTGTTGCTGGGGTTTACATATGTCAGTGCTTAAGGTCGAATTGTGCAGATCATTACCACATTCTTAATGATATCATTTACGTGTGTCGTTACTGCAGAGTTCCTTAACCCCGACACCTAATATGGTTACGTTGCGCCGAATTAATATTTATTTTTATTTTTATTAATAACCCTTCTGCTTCATTTCTGCTAAAATATGTAAATATATAAATATATATATATATATATATACACATATAAGAACAGCAATAAGAGTTCGCCATGGCAGATCTCTAACCACTAAACCATTATTATTTTCTCTTCCCGTTTATTTTTGTGTTCCTTTCTTTCGAAGATCGTAGCGTTAAACTAATACATCTGTTTTTTGATTTACACAGCCCTCTTCGTCTCTTTTTTCTTTTGTAAGTTCTCACTATATATATATACTGCATCCTTCAAAACTTCCATGCTTCCTGAGATTCGCCAACACTACACTTGATTTTCTCCCCTCCATACACACACAAGCATGTATCTGACTCATACATTGTTCGCTTTCCAGACATTTCTACATTACTGCATGTACTTTATATGCACTTTCTGACAAGTTGTGGTGCACCTGAGCACTGTATACAATAATTTCATTATTATTATTATTTATATACGATTGTATGTATGTATTTATGTATGTATGTATGTATGTATGTATGTATGTATGTATGTATGCATGTATGTATGTATGTATGCATGTATGTATGTATGCATATATGTATGTATGTATGTATGTATGTATGTATGTATGTATGTATAAATCTCCTCACAATATTTTCACGGCAGGCTTAAACCTTTTAACCTAATCTCGTCACTGTTATCAGTATCGCCACCTTCATTATCCTCACTCTCCTCCTCAACAATATCCATTTCTGCACAACAACAACAACAACAGCAATCGTATGAAAGATTCTCCGTTTCCATATTCCGCGTTTACTGGATTGCCACCTAGAATATTCCGTCTCTTAGAAATACTGAGCAAAATGCTTATCTAATGACGTCTATTATGGTCCCACTTACAATTCCGTTTAGATGCACGAGACGTTCATAAAATGAGGGTCCTTAATATACATAGTGTTGGATAAAAATCGAGAGTTATCAGTCATATCATGTGACGTTTGGAACCACTTTAAGGCAGTTCAAGAGATCAAGATTTAGGGGAGTTCTTTGAGTAGCGATGACAGATGGAAATCAAAAACGGCTGATTAGAAATGTCATGTCATTTTAAATGCAAAATAAACAACAGCGTAGTGAACGATGCTCCGTCGATTTTAACGATGAGCGTTCAGTTGTGCGAACAGACTTCTTCTTTTGGAGTAAAGTTGTATAAGTTTTGAGTAAACCGACACACGTGAATACTTCGTGTAATTCTCAAGACAAAAGCAATGTTATATAAAGTTGCAAGCCTGGATATTCTAAAATTACAGTCACAGTCCAGCGAGTGAGACGGGAAAAATTAAGGAGAGAAACAACCAGAAAAATTAAGAGGGAGAAAAATAACCAGAAAGGGGCACAGACTGGTTATCTTAATACTGAACTCGCCTTTCATTTTTTTCTGCCTTCCTCATAATTTTCTACAGCCTGTGTTATGATCTCTATGGTCACCGTCTCTAATTTGTTGCCTTTGCACTACTTCTAACGCTGGAGATGTACTACAGTGTCAGCCGTTCTCTACCAGTGAACTAAGGTAACAGCTCTTATTTTTCCAGCACCTTCCGGAGTATTCGAGCGGTTCCAAGCAGTGCTGTTTTCGGCAAATGCTCCACCCATATTGCAGCCTTCGTCTTCTTCTTCTTCTTCTTCTTCTTCTTCTTCTTCTTCTTCTTCTTCTTACTACTACTACTACTACTACTACTACTACTACTACTACTATTACTACTACTACTACTACTACTACTACTACTACTACTACTACTACTACTACTATTATTATTATTAATAATAATAATATTTAAGGACTGATGCTACTCTCTCCCCGAAGGTAACAGTCGCACTCTTCTTATTGTTTTATTATTATTTTGAATATTATTATTATTATTATTATTATTATTAGTAGTAGTAGTAGTAGTAGTAGTAGTAGTAGTAGTAGTAGTAGTAGCATCAATGTAGCGGCAGCGGCAGCAGCTGCATCATAAATCTGATGTTTAGTGTAACAGGTTAGAATATATTCCTTTCATTTAGGATCCTGTGTTGTTATTTGACAGCGGTTGACTATCGTATCTAGTAGATCAAGCTACAACGACGGAGTTCTTTTATTGGTTGTTGTTACTTTCTTTAATTCTCATATTCGTTTCCCACGTTCGCATAAATTCTAATTTAATGTATTTCCACACCTCGGTTTGTGTTGTTTTGTCAGCGAAATTGTATTAGAAAGACGGGTTTATTTCACAATGTTACAAGTAAGATCTGTATTTCCTTCAACATAATACTGCCATAATCGCATCAAGACCAGTCGTAATTCAATAAAGTTTAAACATAACTGACTTTCATTTACGCAGCCAGAGGTTATTTCCTTACCGGGAACAGTAGAACAGCTGCCCTCGAAGTGTGAAATCAATAGATAGTTTAGTAGCATATATGTATCCCAGATGTAAAATGGAGAAATATACGACTGGATATCTAAGGCGAATCTATCAGTTTAGACAGATTTAAGATGGCGATAGGAAATTCACCACCAAGTTTGTTATTTTAAGTGTACAGGTTGTATCTCAAGTGCTGAGCAGAACATAAAATCAAATTATGTATTACAGTATTATTACACTATATCACAGGAAGTTGTATTGCAAGGTAAATGAAAGTGTGAGTGGCATGTTGCTTCAAGAAGCTTTTGTCGGTGTTAGCCGCAAATTCAATGATATATGATTACATTTCTTAGTTTGAAACGTGGTTAAAATGACATCACTGTGCTGATATCAATTATGTAACTCCGGTATTTCTTACGTTGGTCATCATTTGGTTGATATACGCTCTATCTATCTATCTATCTATCTATCTAAATCTTTATCTATCTATATCTTTATCATTCTATCTATCTCTTTATCTATCTCTTTATCCATCTATCTATAAATATAAATATATATATATATATGTATATATATATATATATCCATCCATCTATCTTTCTATCTATTTATATAAATAAATATTATATATATATATATATATAATATATATATATATATATATATATATATGTTAATAAAATAGAAATATGCATATATATAAACATATATGTACGTACCTACCTCTACATGTACATATACACGCATATATGTGTACAGGACACCAAAAAGACGTCGAACACATAGAGAGACGAAAAACATAGACACAAACCAAGGAACAAGACAAGCAAAAAAAGAGATACAGGACAATAAGCACAACGAAAAATCCCCTTCTTCAGTCGCTAAGGTTTCATCTACTAACGTTTCGAAGGATAAAAGCGAGACGTATACTTCGAAGAAAACTTCCTTCCTGCGAAAAGCAAATCAATTAAAATTCTGAGATCTTTTCGCAGAGGGGTAAAAAAAGCAAGACGGTAACGACAGTACAAACATATAAACAGTAAAAAATATATATATAAACAGTGGAAAAATAAATATATAACAGTGAGAGACAGGACAAGGAGAACAAGATAAGAAGGGCTGTTAACGCCAGACGAAAAAAGTATTGCAAACGCTGGATTATAGTGGACGACGAGAGAGAAAGAATGTCGACCAGTAGCCTTAGAAGGCGGGCGAGAAAAGACAGGATAGCAGTTACGACGGAAGTATCGTCGCAGATGGACGACGGGAATGGGGGAGGAGGAGCAAGAGGAAGAGAGAGAAGAAGGGGAATGGTGCGAGGAGACCATGAAGAACGGTGAGGGGGAGAGAGAGAGGAAGAGACAAGTTAAGTGAGGGAAAAAAGACGAAAAAGGGAATGGGAGAGAAAGAAAGAAAGATGCAGAGTCGCGTGAGAGTTAATTCAAGGCTAACTTGATAAACAGAACAATCTTACTTAATAGGGTGCGTGCGTTTAGTCGTATAATGTTAATAAAATAGAACATATGCATATATATAAACATATATGTACGTACCTACCTCTACATGTACATATACACGCATATATGTGTACAGGACACCAAAAAGACGTCGAACACATAGAGAGACGAAAAACATAGACACAAACCAAGGAACAAGACAAGCAAAAAAAGAGATACAGGACAATAAGCACAACGAAAAATCCCCTTCTTCAGTCGATATATATATATATATTTAGCTATCTATCTATGTATCTATATATCTATCTATCTATTTATCTATATAAATATATATATATATATATTTATCTATCTATCTATCCATCCATCTATCTATCTATCTATCTATCTATCTATCTATCTATCTATCTATCTATCTATCTATCTAACTATCTATCTATCTATTTCTCTATCTATCTATCTATCTATCTATCTATCTGTCTCTATGCCTATCTATCTCAACCACATGGTTCCGGGTTATTTCCCACCCTCGGCAAGTGTTTTCTTCTATAGCCTCGAACCGACCAAATGATTTCTAAGTGGATTTGGTAGACGGAAACTGAAATAAGCTCATTATATATATGTAATTATATATAATATATATATATATATATATATATATATATTATATATATGTATGTCTTTATGGGTGTTGTCTTTGTGTCTAGGTATCACCCCACCACCACCACAACCACCACAACTACCATCACAACTGCTATCACTTGACAACCCATTTTTGTGTATTTACGTCCCCGTAATTTATGAGTTCGGCAAAAGAGAGCGATAGGAAAAGCACCAAGCTCATGGTCGAATTCTTCGACTAAAATGTGGTGCTCCAGCATGGCCACAGTGAAATGACTGAGACAAGTAAAGGAATAAAAGAATACATGGTATATAAGAGACTGGACCGTTCACTCTGTCGGTTACGACGATGAGGGTTCGAGTTCATACGATTTACGGGACAGCCTACTCGTGAAATTAATTTACAACTGGCTGAGTACTCCATTAACACGCGTATCCTCAACTTAGCTCTCGTAGAGATTCAGCGTGACACAGAGTGGGACAAGGCTGGCCTTCTGCATTACAGCTACAACTTATTTTTGCCAGCTGAGTAGATTGGAGCAATGTGAAATAAAGTGCCTGCTCAAGGACAGAATTCATAACCAGGAATTGAGCCAGCTGAATGGACTGGAGCACCGTGTAATAAAGTGTCTTGCTGAAGGATACAACGCATCGCCAAGAATTGAACTTACGACCTTACGATCATGAGCAGAATGTGCTAAACACAAAGCCAGGCGCCTTCACACGCACTCACACACATACACAAATATATATTCTCTTATTCTCTTATATGTTTCAGTCCAATGACTGTGGCCATGCTGGAGCACCGCCATTGTAATCATCTTTCCACTTTCCACCTTTGTCAGAGCGGCTTTTGATGAAGGATGGAGTTCGATGCCACTGCCCTCTTTTGAGTTTCTTGCATAGATATTGGCTCAATATTGGCTCATCCGGGATCTCGGCAAGCCAGAGGTCAAGTTCACGTTTGAAAACGTCTACATCCACTCCATAGAGGCTCCTCACGTGCTTCCGAATTAATGCAACATAAACAATGCACAGCTGGGTTGATATAACCGAAGTATGTGCAACAATATCAAAATACTATAACAGACAGGATTTAAATATTTAAATTTCAGTTGGAAGGAACTATAATTCTAAATATCATCAATGAGTGTTCACTGATATTAATATTAATGTTAATGTTAATGTTAATATTAATATTCTAGGTATTGGACTATTAGCTGTATCTTTGAATTCTGTAATATTTGAAATATCTACACTAATTTCAATAAATATAGTCTCTGATTTCCATTATTGATGTTGCGCTCCTTATATGGTTATGTCTTTCTAAATTAAATGTAGAAATATGCGTTTCTTATTCCCAACGCCAATCACGCAGACATATTTAATTTTATATCACTTTTTTTTATATACATATGAAACAACATCCATATTTAAATGACGTCAGATTGTTCGTTGCTTAGAACAGGCGCTGCAATACACACAAACACGCACACATATACACACATACAGTAAGAGAGAGAGAGAGGTAAACAGACACAGACACACACACACACACACACACACACACACACACATATATATATATATATATATATATTTACTTTCACATCCCACTTAATTTGAATGTATTGCTTCATACGCCGTAAACTGCGGTAATCGTCCTGAGAACATAAAATAACTGGTCAGCGATGTCGCAATACAACTCACTCACACACTTACACACACACAGTTACACACACACAGACACTTACACATGCATACACACAGACTGACACATACACACACGTATAGTGTGGCACACATACATATATATTTACTTTCATATCCAACTTAACTTGAATGCATTGCTTCATACGCCGCAAACTGCGGTAATCGTCCCGAGAACAATAAATAAATGGTCAGCGATGTCGCAATAAAATTTACACACCAACACAGCCACAGACACACACACGCATTTACACACACACATAGACTTATACATACATACACACATAGTGTGGCACACATACATATATATTTACTTTCACATCCAACTTAACTTGAATCTATTGCTTCATACGTCGTAAACTGCGGCAATCATCCCGACAATTCATCTCATATGGTCAATAAATGCTAAAAAGTACAGATTATATTCGGCAGGCGAAATTTCCTCAGAACCGGCATATAGAACTGCTGTATCGTGTGAGTTCAGAGTAGTTTGTGTTTCCATCGTAACCGCTACTCAACCACAGAATGCCAGATCCAAATCCCACCACAAAATTATGATTTAGCATTATATAACTAGTCAGTGATGTCGCAAATAAAAAAAAAACTGGTGGCCTGTGTATAAATTTGCTTTTAGCGACCAAAAAGATTTTGATCTAGCATTCGATGGATTCTGAGCAAATTTAAATTCCAATGAACTCACAAATTTACAAGAGTTCCATCGGCCGGTTCTGTAGATAATATTCTGCCTATAGAAACTACTCATTACATCTTAAGAGGGATGTACAATTTCCTATTCCACGCCTAGGTTGCCTCAGCTACTAATAGCACACACACACATGTATATAAACTCATATATATATATATACATACGCACATGTATGCATATCTATGTATCTACTTGAATGTCTATCTATCTATCTATCTATCTATCTATCTATATTATATATATATATAATATATATATATATAATATATATATATATATATCTGTGTGTGTGTCTGTATGTATGCGATCGAGTATTTGGTTCTGAAAAGTACCCATTTTGTATTTCCATCAATTATGGAAATATCATTCCATAACTGCAGATGATTGCCTTTTTTCACACCTTATAAATCCTTCCTCTACTGACGTCGGTAATTTTCCTTTCATTAAGGTTCTTTGAAGTTCTCCTGTCCTGACTTTTAGGGGCTTCCAGGTTTCCCTTTTATGTCGCTCTTTGGAAATTTTCGGCATAATTTAGATGGTGTTTCTGATACGTTGGCGATTCATGTTTGGCTTTTACTTTCTGCTAGAAGTCTACCAAAATATAGAGATAGCAATCAATGTCGAAGTGAGGCCATTATATGTGCCATATTCTGTGAATGTCTCATAAAATCGCTTGATGCGAACGACATAATTAACATGGAGTTTTAGATGAAAAATATAGAGCAAAAATATATAGCAAAAATTTTTTAAAGTAACGAAGAAAAATACCAGCTTTTAGTCTGCGGTTCTTGTGATTCTGCTTGCTCTGCTATTATTGTTGTTGTTATTTAACCCCCCCCCCCTCAACACATATGGCTCTCATCCACCCAAAAATTTCGAGTGGGTTACCGCCTTTGACTATCCCGTATTCTTCGCTAAATACAGGTTACCTAGGATCAAAGCGTCATTTTCTAAAGCTTTTCTTTTATTCTTCTTTTTCTTGTTTCAGTCATTTTACTACGGCCATGCTGGAGCACTGCCTTTAGTCGAACAAATCGACTCCAGGACTTATTCTTGGGAAGGTCTGTACTTATTCTATAATCTCTTCATGAAGCGATGATGGGGAGATACACACACACACACACACACACACATATATATGTAAGTTTAGCTGAGTTAGTGGTCCAAATAACCTTCTAAGTGATAGAAGAATCCATTACATTCTGTGACGGGCTTCTTTCAGTTACCGTCTACCATATCCATTCACAAGGATTTGGTCGACCCAAGGCTATAGTAGAAGACGCTTGTGCAAAGTGGGACTGAACCCGGAACCATGTGGTTGGGAAGCAAGCTTCTTGCCGCACGGCGATGCCTCAGATTGGAGTGTTACCTATTGATTTTACAAGCTTGAGACAGGTGTGTTCGCCCTGTCCACCTGTTTAAACATGGGACACATACTGATAGCTTATTCTTTTACTTGTTTCAGTCATTTGTCGGGGGCCATGCTGGAGCACCGCTTTGAGGGGTTTTAGTCGAACGAATCGACTCCAAGGTATATTTCTTCAGCCTAGCGCTTATTGTATCGGTCACTTGTGCCGAAACATTAAATTACAGAGGCCTGAACATATAACAGCGGCTGTCTAGTGCTGATGAGGGATAAACACAGATACAGAGACAAACACTCATAGATTTATACCTATTGACATGAATACACAGCGGGCTTCTTTCAGTTTTAGTCTACCAAATCCACTTAAAAGGCTTTGGTCAGCCCGAAGCTCTAGGAGAAGACAGTTGCCCCAGGGGCCACGCAATTAAACTGAATACGGAACCATGTAGTTGGGAAGCAATTTTCATCCTAAACAACCACGCGTGCGCTTATGTAAAATACTTGCAGAGCTGTCGCCATCTCTTGTGTCCATGAAACCGGGGAGTTTTTCTTTGTCTTATTACATTTATTTTCTCCTCTTGCAGCCCACTGTAATTAATGGCGTGAGTCGCGCGAGAGTCCGATGACAAAATAGTGTTGAAGCATTCGATGTTTTATCAAAACATTCCATAGCGACTGCTCCTTTATTTAAACGAATTCACGCGGAGTACATCGTATTACTGCTCAAGCTGAAGCCCCTAACAGTATCCATAACCCACACCATTCTTAAAGTAGTTTCTCTTGTTGCTATTGAAGTCCCTTACAGTTACATATATATTTCTTTATTGCCCACAAGGGGCTAAACATAGAGGGGACAAACAAGGACAGACATAGGTATTAAGTCGATTACATCGACCCTAGTGCGTAACTGGTACTTAATGAATCGACCCCGAAAGGATGAAAGGCAAAGTCGACCTCGGCGGAATTTGAACTCGCGTTACGGCAGACAAAATACCGCTAAGCATTTCGCCCGGCGTTATAACGTTTCTGCCAGCTCGCTGCTTTACAGTTACATATATCTTTTCGGTCCCAGCAAATATGAGCTAAAAATCTGATACATTATCACTGTATCATACAACATAGCAGACCTTAACTAAAGAGGTGAATGGCATTTTGTCGTTCAAAACATAATGGCGTTCTTTTTTTCTCACCGTGAATGCCTGTGTGTTATCCGCTTTCTCTGTATTTCTATCTCACTCTCTAGATCTTTCTTTATCTCACTGATTGTCCTGCTATTTCTACACTTTTCTTATCTCACAAAATCTCTCACCGACCTTCCGAACAGCGAACATTAATCCTCCAACTATACATTTATAATCTATAAATATATATTATGTACACACACACATATATATATATATATTCATATATATATTATATATATATATATATATATATATATATATATATATATATATATATATATGTATATATGTATGTATATATGTATATATGTATATTATGTATGTATATATGTATGTATATATATATATATATATATATATAGAGAGAGAGAGAGAGGAAGAAAGAGATAGATAAATAGATAGATAGATAAGTATATGCATAAATACATAAGTATGCATATATATATATATATATATATATATATATATATATATATATATAAAATATATATATACATGCATCAATACATAAGTGCATGCATACACACACATACACACAAGCACACAGATACACACACAGGCACAGGCAC